>NC_141777.1:22380835-22680835 GCF_054643075.1 Acanthaster planci
GGTTTGAGATAGGGTTGGTGATAATGGTTACGGATAGGGTTGCTGTTAGGGATTGGGTTAGTGATAGGGTTAGAGATATTGATAGGGATAATGTTTAGGGATAGGGTTGGGGCTAAGGATTGGGTTAGGGAGAGCAATAGGGTTAGGGATAACAGGGTTAGGGGTAGGGATGGGGTTAGGGTTAGGGTTAGAGATGGGTTTAGGGATATGGATAGCGTTGAGTTTACGGGGTAGGGTTTGAGATGGGGTTGGTGATAATGGTTACGGATAGGGTTGGGGTTAGGGATAGGGTTATTGAGAGAGATAGGGTTAGGGATAACAGGGTTAGGGATAACAGGGTTAGGGATAGGGTTAGGGTTATGGGTAGGGTTAGGGTTAGAGATATGTTTAGGGATAACAGGGTTAGGGATAGGGTTGGGGTTAGGGTTAGGGATAGGGTTAGAGATATGGATAGTGATAATGGTTTAGGATAGGGTTGGAGCTAGTGTTAGGGATAGGGTTAGAGATGGGGTTAGGGATATGGAAAGGGTTGGGTTTAGGGTTAGGGGTAGAGCTAGGGATAGGGTTAGGGCTAGACAAAGGGTTAGGGATAATAGGGTTAGGGGTAGGGATAGGGTTAGAAATAGGTTTAGGGTTAGAGAGAGGGTTATGGAAAACAGGGTTAGGGATATTATTGGGGTAGGGGTTTGGGATAGGGTTAGAGATAGGGATAGGGATAACAGGGTTAGGGATAGAGTTGGGGTTAGGGGTAGGGTTAGGGTTTGAGATAGGGTGGTGATAATGGTTAGGGATAGGGTTAGGGATGGGGATAGGGTTGGGGTTAGATATACTTTTAAGGATAACAGGGTTAGGGATAGAGTTGGGGTTAGGGGTTAGAATTAGGGTTAGGGGGAGAGATAGGGTTAGTGATAATGGTTAGGGATAGGGTTATGAATGGGGATAGGGTTGGGGTTAGATATAGTGTTAGGAATAACAGGGTTGGGGATAGGGTTGGGGTTAAGGGTAGGGTTAGGGATAGGGTAAGAGATAGGGTTAGGGATATTAGGGTTAGGGGTAGGGATGGGGTTAGGGTTAGGGTTGGGGGTAGGGTTAGGGTTAGAGATAGGGTTAGGCTTAACAGGGTTAGGGATAGGTTTGGGTTAGGGTTAGGGATAGGGTTTGAGATAGGGTCGGTGATAATGGTTAGGGTTAGGAATGGGGATAGGGTTAGGGTTAGATATAGGGTTAAGGATAACAGGGTTAGGGATAGGGTTGGGGTTAGGGGTTAGGGGTAGGGTTAGGGAGAGAGATAGGGTTGGTGATAATGGTTAGGGATAGGGTTATGGATGGGGAGAGGGTTGGGGGTTAGATATAGGGTTAGGGATAACAGGGTTAGGGATAGGGTTGGTGTTAAGGGTAGGGTTAGGGTAAGAGATAGGGTTGGTGATAATGGTTAGGGATAGGGTTATGGGATGGGGATAGGGTAGGAGTTAGATTTAGGGTTAGGGATAACAGGGTTATGGATAGGGTTGGGGTTAGGGATACGGTTAGGGTTTAAAGTAAGAGATAGGGTTAGGGATAATAGGGTTTGGGGTAGGGATGGGGTTAGGATTAGGCTCAGGGATAGTGTTAAGGATGGGGTTAGGAATATGGATAGAGTTGAATATAGGGGTAGGGGAAGGGTTTGAGACAGGGGTGGGGATAATGGTTACGGATAGGGTTGCTGTTAGGGATAACAGGATTAGGGATAGGGTTGGGGTTAGGGGTAGGCTTAGGGAAACGGTTAGAGATATGGATAGGGATAATGGTTAGGGATAGGGTTGGGGCAAGGATGAGGGTTAGATATAGGGTTAGGGATAATAGGGTTAGTTGTAGGGATGGGGTTAGGGTAAGGGTTAGGGATAGGTTTAGGGGTAGGGTTAAAGGTTAGGAATAGAGATAGGGTTAGGGATAACAGGGTTAAGGAATATTTTTCGGGTTAGGGGTAGGGTTAGGGATACGGTTAGAGATGGGGTTGGAGAAAATGGTAGGGATAGGGTTAGGGATGGGGATAGGGTTAGGGTTAGATATAGGGTTAGGGATAACAGGGTAAGGGATAGGGGTTGGGGTTAAGGGTAAGGTTAGGGTTAGGGTAAGAGATAGGGTTAGGGATAATTGGGTTAGGGGTAGGGATGGGGTTAAAGATAGGGTTAGGGTTAGAGATAGGGTTAGGGAAAACAGGGTTAGGGATATTGTTGGGGTTGGGGATATGGATAGGGTTAGAGATAAGGATAAGGGAAAATGGTTGGGGATAGAGTTGGGTTAGGGTTAGGGATAGGGTTAGAGATAGGGTTAGGGATAATAGGGTTTGGGGTAGGGATGGGGTTAGAGATAGGGTTAGGGATAACAGGGTTAGGTATATGGTTGGGGTTAGGCGTAGGGTCAGGGTTAGGGTAAGATATAGGGTTAGGGATAATAGGGTTAGGGTTAGGTATGGGGTTATGGTTAGGGATAGGGTTAGAGATAGGGTTAGGGATATGGAGAGCGTTGAGTTTACGGGTAGGGTTAGGGTTTGAGATGGGGTTCGTGATAATGGTTACGGATGGGGTTGGGGTTAGAGATAGGGTTATTGAGAGAGATAGGGTTAGGGATAACAGGGTTAGGGATAACAGGGTTAGGGATAGGTTTAGGGACAATAGGGGTAGGGTTAGGGTTAGAGATATGTTTAGGGATAACAGGGTTAGGGATAGGGTTGGGGTTAGGGGTAGGGTTAGGGATAGGGTTAGAGATTGGGTTAGGGATATGGATAGGGTTGGGTTTAGGGGTAGAGGCTAGGGATACGGTTAGGGTTAGACAAAGGGTTAGGGATAATAGGGTTAGGGGTAGGGATGGGGTTAGAGATAGGGTTAGGGTTAGAGATATGGTTAGGGAAAACAGGGGTTAGGGATTTTGTTGGGGTAGGGGTTTGGGATAGGGTTTGAGATAGGGATAGGGGAAAACAGGGTTAGGGATAGAGTTGGGGTTAGGGGTAGGGTTAGGGTTTGAGATAGGGTTGTGATAATGGTTAGGATAGGGTTAGGGATGGGATAGGGTTGGGGTTAGATATACGGTTAAGGATAACAGGGTTAGGAATAGATTTGGGGTTAGAAGTAGAATTAGGGTTAGGGAGAGATATAGGGTTGGTGATAATGGTTAGGGATAGGGTTATGAATGGGGATAGGGTTGGGGTTAGATATAGGGTTAGGGATAACAGGGTTGGGGATAGGGTTGGGGTTAAGGGTAGGGTTAGGGTTAGGGTAAGAGATAGGGTTAGACATAATAGGGTTAGGGGTAGGGATAGGGGTTAGGGTTAGGGTTGGGGGTAGGGTTAGGGTGTTAGAGATAGGGTTAGGCTTAACAGGGTTAGGGATAGGGGTTTGGGATAGGGTTTGAGATAGGGTGGTGATAATGGTTAGGGATAGGGTTAGGGATGGGGATAGGGTTAGGGTCAGATATACGGTTAAGGATAACAGGGTTAAGGATAGGGTTGGGGTTAGGGATACGGTTAGGGTTAAAGTAAGAGATAGGGTTAGGGATAATAGGGTTAGGGGTAGGGATGGGGTTAGGATTAGGCTTAGGGATAGGGTTAGGGATGGGGTTAGGAATATGGATAGCGTTGAGTTTAGGGGTAGGGTAAGGTTTGAGATAGGGTTGGTGATAATGGTTACGAATAGGGTTGCTGTTAGGGATTGGGTTAGGGATAGGGTTAGAGATATTGATAGGGATAATGGTTAGGGTATAGGGTTGGGGCTAGGGATTGGGTTAGGGAGAGAGATAGGGTTAGGGATAATATTGTTAGGGGGTAGGGTTAGGTTTAGGGTTAGGAGAAGGGTTAGGGTTAGAGATAGGGTGGTGATAACGGTTAGGGATAGGGTTAGGGATGGGGAAAGGGTTAGGGTCAGATATACGGTTAAGAATAAAAGGGTTAAGGATAGGGTTGGAGTTATGGGTAGGGTTAGGGTTAGGGAGAGAGATAGGGTGGTGATAATGGTTAGGGATAGGGTTACGGATGGGGATAGGGTTACGGTTAGATATACGGTTAAGGATAACAGGGTTAGGGATAGGGTTGGGGTTAGGGGTAGGGTTAGAGTTTGAGATAGGGTTGGTGGTAATGGTTAGGGATAGGGGATGGGGATAGGATTAGATATAGGGATAGGGATAACAGGGTTAGAGATAGGGTTAAGGTTAAGGGTAGGGTGAGGTTAGGGTAGGAGATAGGGTTAGGGATAACAGGGTTGGGATAGGGTTGGGGTTAGGGATATGTTTAGGATTAGGGTAAGAGATAGGGTTAGGGATAATAGGGTTAGGGGTAGGGTAGGGGTTAGGATTAGGCTTAGGGATAGGGTTAGAAATGGGGGTTAGGGATATTGATAGCGTTGAGTTTAAGGGTAGGGTTAGGGTTTGAGATGGGGTTGGTTATAATGGTTTAGGATAGGGTGAGGGATAGGGTTAAGAACAGAGAGATAGGGTTAGGGATAAACAGGTTTGGGATAGGTTTGGGGTTAGAGGTAGGGTTAGGGTTTGAGATAGAATGGTGATAATGGTTAGGGATAGGGTTGGGGATGGGGATAGGGTTAGTGTCAGATAAACGGTTAAGGATAACAGGGTTAGTGATAGGGTTGGAGTTAGGGGTAGGGTTTAGGGAGAGACATAGAGTTGTTGATAATGGTTAGGGATAGGGTTATGGATGGGGAAAGGGTTGGGGTTAGACATAGGGTTAGGGATAAAAGGGTTAGGGATAGGGTTGGGGGGTAGGGTTAGGGTAAGAGATAGGGTTGGTGATAATGGTTCGGGATAGGGTTATGGATGGGGATAGGGTTGGAGTTAGATATAGGGTTAGGTATAACAGGGTTAGGGATAGGGTTGGGGTTAAGGGTAGTGTGAGGGTTAGAGTAAGAGATAGGGTTAGGGATAATAGGGTTAGGGGTAGGGATGGGGTTTGGGTTAGGGTTAGGGGTAGGGTTAGGGTTAGAGATAGGGTTAGGGATAGGGTTGGGGGTTAGGGGATACGGTTAGGGTTAAAGTAAGAGATAGGGTTAGGGATAATAGGGTAAGGGGTAGGGATGGGGTTAGGGTAACAGATAGGGCTAGGGATAACAGGGTTAGGGATATTGTTTTTTGGTTGGGGTTAGGGGTAGGGTTAGGGTTACAGATAGGGTTAGGGACAATAGGGTTAGGGGTAGAGATAGGGTTAGGGATAACAGGGTTAGGTATATGGTTGGGGTTAGGGCAAGAGATAGGGTTAGGGATAATAGGGTTAGGGGTTGAGATGGGGGTTAGGGTTAGGGATCGGGTTAGAGATGGGGTTAGGGATTTGGATAGCGTTGAGTTTAGGGCTAGGGGTTAGGGTTTCAGATGGGGTTGGTGATAATGGTTACGGATAGGGTTGGGGTTAGGGATTCGGTCAGGGTAGAGAGATAGGGTTAGGGATAACAGGGTTAGAAATAGGGCAGGGTTAGGGATAGGTTTAAGGTTAGAGATATGGTTAGGGATAACAGGGTTAGGGGTAGGGATGGGGTTAAAGATAGGGTTATGGTTAGAGATAGGGTTAGGGAAAACAGGGTTAGGGATATTGTTGGGGTTGGGGTTAGGGATAGTGTTGGAGATAGGGATAGGTATAACAGGGTTAGGGATATTGGTGGGGTTAGGGGTAGGGTTAGGGATAGGGTTAGAGATGGGGATAGGGATAACATGGTTAGGGATACTGTGGGGGTTAGGGGTAGGGTTAGGGATAGGGTTAGAGATAGGGATAATGGTTGGGGATAGGGTTGGGTTAGGGATAGGGTTAGAGATGGGGCTTGGGATATGGATAGTGTTGGGTTTAGGGGTAGAGTTAGGGATAGGGTTAGGGTCACAGTTAGGGCTAGGGTTAGCAGGGTTAGGGATATTGTTTTTTGGTTGGGGTTAGGGGTAGGGTTACTTATAGGGTTAGGGACAATAGGGTTAGGGGTAGAGATAGGGTTATGGATAACAGGGTTAGGTATATGGTTGGGGTTAAGGTCAGGGTTAGGGCAAGAGATAGGGTTAGGGATAATAGGGTTAGGGGTTGAGATGGGGTTATGGTTAGGGATAGAGTTAGAGATGGGGTTATTGATATGGATAGCGTTGAGTTTAGGGCTAGGGTTAGGGTTTCAGATGGGGTTGGTGATTATGGTTACGGATAGGGTTGGGGTTAGGGATTTGGTTAGGGAGAGAGATAGGGTTAGGGATAACAGGGTTAGAAATAGGGCAGGGTTAGGGGTAGGGTTAAGGTTAGAGATATGGTTAGGGATAACATGGTTAGGGGTAGGGATGGGGTTAGAGATAGGGTTAGGGTTAGAGATAGGGTTTGGGATAACAGGGTTAAGGATATTGTTGGGGTTAGGGGTAGAGTTAGGGATAGGGTTAGAGGTGGGGTTGGTGATATTGGGTAGGGTTAGGGATTGGGATAGGGTTATGGTTAAAGATACGGTTAGGGAAAACAGGGTTAGGGATATTGTTGGGGTTGGGGTTAGGGATAGGGTTGGAGATAGGGATAGGTATAACAGGGTTAGGGATATTGGTGGGGTTAGGGGTAGGGTTAGGGATAGGGTTAGATGTAGGGATAGGGATAATGGTTGGGGATACGGTTGGGTTAGGGTTAGGGATAGGGTTAGAGATCGGGTTAGGGACATGGATAGGGTTGGGTTTAGGGGTAGAGTTAGGGATAGGGTTAGGGTTACAGATAGGGTTAGGGTTAGAGATAGCGTTAGGGATATTGTTGGGGTTGGGGTTAGGGGTAGGGTTAGGGTTACAGATCGGGCTAGGGACAATAGGGTTAGGGGTAGAGAAGGGTTAGGGATAATAGAGTTAGCGTTGGTGTTAGGGTTAGGGATAGGGTTAGAGATAGAGTTCGTGTTAGAGACAGGGTTAGGGATAACAGGGTAAGGGATAGGGTTTGGGTTAGGGGTAGGGTTTGGGTTAGGGAGAGTGATAGGGTTGGTGATAATGGTTTGGGATAGGATTATGGAGGGGTAGGGTTAGTGTTAGAGATAGGGTTAGGGATAACAGGGTTAGGGATAGGGTTGGGGTTAGGGATACGGTTAGGGTTAGGGTAAGAGATAGGGTTAGTGATAATATGGTTAGGGGTAGGGATGGGGTTAGGATTAGGCTTAGGGATAGGATTAGGGATGGGGTTAGGGATATGGATAGCGTTGAGTTTAGGGGTTGGGTTAGGGTTTGAGATAGGGAAAGGGATAGGGTTAGGGAGAGAGATAGGGTTAGGGATACCAGGGTTAGGGATAGGATTGGGGTTGGGGGTAGGGTTAGGGTTAGAGATATGGTTAGGAATATCAGAGTTAGTAATAGGGTTTAGGTTAGGGGTAGGGTTAGGGATAGGCTTAGAGATATGGATAGGGATAATGGTAAGGGATAGGGATATTGATGGGAATAGGGTTAGATATAGGGTTAAGGATAACAGGGTTAGGGTTGGGGTTAGGGTTAGGGTTTGAGATAGGGTGGTGATAATGGTTAGGGATAGGGTTAGGGATGGGGATAGGTTTTGGGATAACAGGGTTAGGGATAGGGCAGGGGTAGGGTTAGGGTTAGAGATAGGGTTAGGGTGAGAGATAGGGTTAGGGATAGCAGGGTTAGGGATAGGGCTGGGTTTAGGGGTAGGGTTAGGGATAGGGTTTGAGATAGGGTCGGTGATAAATGTTAGGGATAGGGTTAGGGATGGGAATAGGGTTAGGGTTAGATATAGGGTTAGGGAAAACAGGGTTAAGGATAGGGTTTGGGTTAAGGGTAGGGTTAGGGTTAGGGTAAGAGATAGGGTTAGGGATAATAGGGTTAGGGATGGGGTTAGGGATACGGTTAGGATTAGGGTAAGAGATAGGGTTAGGGATAATAGGGTTAGGGGTAGGGATGGGGTTAGGATTAGGCTTAGGGATAGGGTTAGGGATATCGATAGCATTGAGTTTAGGGGTATGGTTAGGGTTAGGGTAAGAGATAGGGTTGAGGATAATAGGAATAGGGGTAGGGATGGGGTTAGGGTTAGAGATGGGGTTAGGGATATGGATAGCGTTGAGTTTAGGGGTAGGGTTAGGGTTTGAGATGGGGTTGGTGATAATGGTTACGGATAGGGTTGGGGTTAGGGATTCGGTTAGGGAGAGAGATAGGGTTAGGGATAACAGGGTTAGAAATAGGGCAGGGTTAGGGGTAGGGTTAGGGTTAGAGATATGGTTAGGGATAATAGGGTTAGGGGTAGGGATGGGGTTAGAGATAGGTTAGGGTTAGAGATAGGGTTAGGGAAAACAGGGTTAGGGATATTGTTGGGGTTAGGGGTAGGGTTAGGGATAGGGTTAGAGATAGGGATAGGGATAATGGTTGGGGATAGGGTTGGGGTTAGGGTTAGGGTTAGAGATGGGGTTAGTGATATTGATAGGGTTGGGTTTAGGGGTAGAGTTAGGGATAGGGTTAGGTTTACAGATAGGGTTAGGGTTAGAGATAGGGTTAGGGATATTCTTGGGGTTGGGGTTAGGGTTAGGGTTACAGATAGGGTTAGGGTTAGAGATAGGGTTAGGGATATTCTTGGGGTTGGGGTTAGGGTTAGGGTTACAGATAGGGTTAGGGACAATAGGGTTAGGGGTAGGGATAGGGTTAGGGATAATTGTTAGGGATAGGGTTTGGGTTACGGGTGGGGTTAGGTATAGGGTTTGGGTTAGAGGTAGAGTTAGAGATAGGGTTAGGGTTAAGGATAGGATTAGGGACAGTAGGGTAAGGGATATTGTTGGCGTTAGGGTTAGGATAGTGGGAGTGTTGGGGATAGGGTTAGAGAAAGGATCAACACGGCATAATTTTGATTTTTCCCTGACGTCCTCTTTTATTTTTCAATTTGCTGAGCGTAGAGCCCAGAAGGCGTTTTTTATGTCTGAGTACTGTGAGGGATCGATGATGATTTATTTTCCTAACCGAGTTTGGGTCAATTTCTTCTATCATGAGTGATCTCAAAGTCAGTGCAATGGCGTGTTTATGGAATGTTTCATAATTGATGGTTCAACAGTAACAGATCCAGGGGTGGCACAGTATGGTGCCACTCGTCTCCTTGTTTTATTGATTGTATTTTGTTCTAAGAAATTTGATACTTTCAAAAATATTCTCAGTAAAATTAGTGTTAATCTTGGGTTACCCCTTCCAGAAAAGGCTGCCGCTCTGTTTGTGAATGGTTTTCAAACTCTGGCCCGACAAGTCTGCCCCCTCAAAAAAAGAATGAGCACGAAAACCCTGAACAAACCGAAAACAAACGGAAAATTCCAAACTATTCAAAATAATGTCAACAACAGAAAATGACCCAAAGAATCCAACGAATGTTGAATCCGTACAGTTTTTTAGTTTTATCCCGTCTTAATGCGAAAGCTGGGTGTGATTCCGTATCAAGGAGCATTTTGTAGAACAAGTATAGGGGCAATGATACTGCAACCCACTTTCAGTGGCATAGATTTGTGCCGGACACAGAAAGAAATATCAATGTAATTAATTACACGGATTTAAACTCTGGACAGAGCATCGGCAATAACATTGCTCCTTCCGGCGATGTGGACAATCCTGAGTGGATAAGGTTACAAAATCAAATTCCACGAGATAATCTTTGGTTCTTGGTCTTAAACTTCTCAAAAAAATACAAGTGGATTGGGATCGGATAAATGATCGTTTCTCCGGCACTATTTGTTATGTACACTTCAAAGTGTTGCAAGGCAAGAATCAAGCCCAATTCCTCCTTTCGATGGTGGAATATTTGCTTGGTGTTTGTTAAACCTCTTTGAGAAGTAACTGATCGGTCGCTCGATACCTTACTCATCATCTTGGAGAAAAATTGCTCCGATACCAACATCATTGACATCAATGGCTATAGCTATTTTCAACGCCTTGTCAAACTTCGGCGCAGCCAGAACTGGTTTATTTTTTAAGATTGCTTCATTTTCTCAAATGCACTTTGGCATAAGTAAGACCAAACAAACTTCACATTCTTCTGTAAGAGTTTAGTCAGAGGAGCAGCAATAGTGATGAAGTTTGGAACAAACTTTCTGTAAAATCCACTCATACCCAGGAATCTCAGAAGTTCTCCTTTCCCTGTGGGTACGAGAAACTCTTGAATAACCTGAATAGTCTTTGCTACTCGGTGAAGCACGTGACCCTGACCGACCACTTACCCAAGTAGGTCACTGTTGCTCTAGCAACTCATTGTTTTTGAGGTTATAATAATAAAAATAATAATATAGGTATTTATAGAGCGCCTTTAACATGGATCAAAGCGCTGTACATCGAAGGAAAAACAGACAACAAAACAACAAAGAGACAATTAAACAACAAAAAGGCAAAGGATTAATGAGAAGGCTGACTGAAAAGGAAGGTCTTAAGATTTTTAAGACTGTAGTTGATAATGATTCCCTAAATGTTTTGGTCCAGCGAAAGTAAAAGACTTGGAGCTGGCGGATCGAATAGGCCGGCACTCACAGAGAAGAAATTTATCAGGGTAGGACCGAAGACCTTCCCTGCCAGGGTTATAGAGGACAGGGGATTAGAAAGATAATTAGGAGCAAGACCATGCGAGCATTTATAGAAATAAAGATGCAACGTGGAGAGAATTCGATGCCTAGCAAGCAGCCAGTGAAGTTGATAGAGCAGTTTGTAAGTCCTAACAGAACGAGGAGATATAAAAATCAGACGGGCTGCACGATTTTGTCGTTTTTGAATTCTGTTTAGTTTGGACTGAGTGATACCGTAAAGAGTGACATTATAGTCCACGCGAGAGTTTATGAGAGAACGTACTGCGTGGTGGAAAGTGTCCTGGTCTACGGATACGATGAATCACAAGGTTGATCACTAGGTTTGCTTCACTGAAAGATTTTCAAACAGTGCACTGAAGAGTTTTAGATGGTCTTCCCAGCTATCGCTGTACACAAAAATGTCGTTGATGTAGACAACACAATTCTCTGGCGTGGCAATAATTTGACTCACCATTCTCTGAAATGTAGCCAGGGCGTTTTTCATCCTGATTAGTATCTTTTTGCATTGGTACACACCATCTGGTGTCACATATGCAGAAATTTATTTGGCTCTGTCAGTCAAGACCACTTGCCAATAGCCTTTTAGAATGAACAAGTCTATTTTACTGACAAATGCAGAATTTCCCACTCTATCGATGCAATCCTCCAACCTAGGAATAAGATACGAACCAGTCGCATTGATATTTCGATAATCTATGCACAACCTTAGAGTACCGTCAGGATTTAGTGCCATGACAATGGGAGAACTCTATGAGCTCTGACTAGGTTCTATAGTGTCATTCTCCAATATGAACTTAATTTCTTCTCGAGCCTTGGATAATTTGTCAGGGTTAAGTCTATACCGTGCCTGTTTTATAGGTCGTGTCTCCCACATCAACATCATGAACCGCCATTGATGTGTGGCCAAGTTTATCAGAACAGACTTTTTTTGTACCTTTGAAAAAGACCTGACAAATCTCTCAACTGGTCATCACTCAAATGGTCAAAGATTTTGTCTAAGTTGGCAAGATTTTCCGAATTTGAAAGCTGAACAGCCAGAAACTCAAGTTCAGATGTTTTTGTCTCACGATCGTCATTATTAGAACGGTCGGACTCAACAACAGCTACCCCCGCGGGTTGACCAGAGTTATCACGCTCGTAATATTTCTTAAGGCATGTTCACATGACAAACTCTCTGGCTTTTTCTGGGGTACTGGTAAATTGACATCGTTGAATTTCTTTTTAGAGAATAGGGCCCACTGAATTTGGTTGAAGGGGCTCGCCAGGCAGAGGCAACAGAAGGAGCACTTTTCGCAAGGTTCGAAGACACGGACTTCGGACTTCTTGTCAGCTCCAGTCTTTATTGCCTGCTGACACGCCTTGAGAATGTTCCTGTGCTACGGGACAAGCTTTGAATAGTCTTTCCCTGAAGTTCGAAACATAGTCGAGCACATTAGTCTCGTCGTCCTGTGCCAGAAGGCCCCTTACCTCAGGGCTGTGCACCAACTCAAACGGTGTAAACCCAGTTGACTCGTATGGGGAGTCCCTAAACGGCAGAAAAAGGATGCCCTTATCCCAGTCTTCTGGAAATTCTCGCAGTAATCTCTGGTCATATTCTTGAGGGTTTGGTGATACATCAGCTCTAGAGCTCCTTGATACTGCAGGCGGTGTGCAGATGATTTCACCCGCTTGATTCCCAACTCACGCAGGACTTGCTGAAATACACCTGACATGAAGTTAGACCCTTGATCGGACTGCACTTTTTCCTGTATGCCATATCTTGTGAAGAACTGCACAAGGGCCTCGACAACAACCTTGGCTATAATTTTCCTTAGTGGAATGGCATCAGGTAGTCTAGTTCACAAATCCATTATGGTCAACAAAAACTGATGCCCAGACTTCGTCCGCGGCAGAGGACCAACAAAATCCACTAGGACTTTCGAAAATGGCTCATCAAATGCTGGAATCGGTATTATTGGTGCAGGCTTTATTGATGGTTGAGGCTTTCCCACCACCTGGCATGTATGGCACGTCTTGATGAAATTTACGACATCTTGGTGAAGCTTTGGCCAATAAAAATGCGCCATGACTCTAGCTTGAGTCTTCCTGATGCCAGGATGACCTGCCACCGGAATCTCGCGAGCAATCCTCAATATCTCCTCACGGTAACAAGGAGGAACAACAATTTGATGGACGACACTCCATTCTTCACCAGCTGGTATTTGGGTAGGGTTTCGATTTCCTCATTAACACGCCGGACTTGACGTAGTAGCATTCCGGAACCCCCTTAGCTTTTTCCTCAGAACACGCTGTATTGGCGAGCCTTCTCAAATCTTGGTCTGCTTTCTGCTTTTCAATTGCAATTCAACTTAGCATCTTGAGACACTTGCGTATCTTCTTCCAAATGGGTGAAGAAAGTTTCAGCCAGCCAAACACTAGAGTCCTCCTCTATCGGCACTGACTGTGCAACCTTCTTTCCCTTCGTTTCATTTGAGATCTCGTCACTGCACACTAGGGGGAAGTTTCTGGACACTTCTCCTCCAAGTACTGAATATCTGGCTCCTCCAGCAAAAACAAAGCAAAAACTCCATACCTTATATCGGAAGATTAGGAACAACTCCAACAACCACAGGGCCAGTGAACAAGTCACATTTCAGATTTACCCTGTGCAACGGGACAGACATAAAATTACCCCTAATACCTTGAATCAACATTTTCGCATTCAACGAACTTTCTGGAGACAACGACAAAACATCCTCCAGCATAAGTGACTGTGACGCGCCTGTATCTCTTTGGATAACAACTGTACCGTCGGCTTTATCCAATTCCCAGGACACATCACCACGATATTATCGTGGTGATGTGTCCTGGGGATTGGATAAACGAAATCTTTGTAGATTTCATCAACTTGGTTGAGGTTATCAACCACCTTCGAAGGACAAACACGGTCGCCATCGGCCTCACCGGACTTCCCACGAAGTAGTGTCCTTATGGACAAACGCCACTGGCTTGTCAGAACGGTCTCGCTCATCAGCGACGAACTTGTAGCATTTCGCCTTCGTGTGGGCTTTCTTGTGACAGTAGTCACACTGGAGAGAGTACTTCTTCTGGCCTTCTTTGGCTCCAGTCAGTGATGCAGACTTTGGTGAAGCAGGAGCTACAGTGCTAGACTTGCTCTTTTCACTGTATTTGTGGAAACTCTTGAACTGGAAATTAGGTTTGCCAGTAGTGAATTTGTGAGTTAATTCATAATCATCGGCAGCAATTGCCACTTTTTTATTTTAGTGATGTGATGCTCTTCTCTTTTCTTTGTCTTGCCTCTCTTTTTCGAACACTTAGGGGTGCACCCTCGCAAAAAGGCCTACATATGTCCGCCTAGCTCATTAATAAAAGTTATACACTCAAAATATTCTATATTAGAGAGTCCTGAGAGCCATGAAATTGAGGAATTGGAGAAATATGGCACTGAACCCCTGGCCCGGACTTTTTGCTTCAAATTCTGAGCACTTTGGATGCAGTCGGGTCCGAAAATTGAAATATTTGGCCGTTTTGCAGAGGGATGCTTTTTAAAATGGCTACTTTTCTGAGCAGGGACATTTTCTCCTCATTTTAGGGGTGGTCTGCTTCTGGTGAAGATTTCTCAAAAATTCATTAGTTAACACCCGAAAATTGAAAGGAAAATGAAAGGGGACATGTCGATCATCGTTTTTCTGTGCAGCCTGGACACCTGTGAGAGTTGTGAGTATTTTTAAAATAATTGCGAAGTGTGGGGATTCATCAATGCTGTCTATGGGAATTTATTTGTAGTGGTGCACCCTGAGCGCGATTTGCTGTTTGTGGGTCGGCCGCTCCAAGGCTGGGAATTAACGTACAACCGGTTATCGCTACTAGTTACTTGTAGCATGCAAGCGACAGGCAACATGGCGGCGTCCTTGTACATTCTTCGAGAGTTAATGTTTGGGCTAACTTATTTTCCCTTTTAAAAAATCATATCTGTCACGGAAAATTATTGATATTAATTGTGCAAAACTTTCCATTGTCTCCAGTTTTGTAAGCCATATCCATAGTTTTTGCAGCTTTTCAAAAATCAAATCTTACGAGTTTTCCCCATGTGTTCGTGTAAAACCCTGACCAGGAGGTGGTGTGTGAACCTGTTCCGAGAACAGTGTTCTTGGGCGGCCCGCCGTTTGAGGGCGAGAAGGCCAAACCCGTGTCAAGAACAGGCCGCCCGAACTCGACCTTTATGTACAACGTGTGTCATACGTCACCAGTCAGTAAGTCGGACCCCCGTCGGTGGTGTGTAGTTATTCATAATTGTATATGAACGACATGATCTTGCATAATATATACGGAGTTTCGACCTATCAAAGTAGTCAGACTTGTAGGCTCGTTCATTATAACGCAGGACCAACGACGTAAAAGAAGTCCGGCAATGTGATTGGCTGCTACCACTTTTGGTAGATGAGCCCATTCTCCGTGTACAAGTGCTTGGCAGATTCGTTAAAATTAAGTTGGAATTTCTGAACTGAACTCATAGCAATGAGTGGACACAAGAGGGCGCGAAGCAAGTAACGGCGCGCGGTCTCGATATATATGTATGTGCAAAGCACAAACGAAGACTTCACAGAGACCCCGACTTGAGTCAAGTCTAAACTTAGCCATGATTAATACACAATGCACTTACCAAAAATACACTAGTGTGTATATAAACCTTGTTTGACAATATGAAGAAGAATCTGGCTTTTTCCCTTTTTGTTCCCTCCTGGACAGGCGCCCAATTTCTCACGATCCCAAAAAACTCCAAACTATTTATGAATAGTAATTATTCCAAAGCTTGAATTTTCTCCGATGAAACAAAGAAATCACACCGATATAAGGAACAACTGACTAGTATGATTTGATAAGAATATTACACTTTAGCATGTAAAAGAAAATAACACAGAACATGCTGATTGGAACTAGTTTACAATGAGAAGGAATATCTCATTTAAACAAGGTGTTCTTACGGGCGAGAACTTGGCAAGGCACAACAGTGAAGAACACTGGACTCCACAGATGACGAAAAACAGTTCAGTCCTTGACGGTGCAAAAGTGAGCTGCAACGGGGACGAAGACTGCGTCCAATAAGAATGACCAGGCTCGAGACGAAACGGCGAGGGCGTGATGACCGTCGCAAATATACGGCGGCTTGCTGACCCACAAACGGGAACAAAATTCAGCCCCGCACTTCACTTGGTCCAGACCGAACTTCTCTTACAAGTGTCGCTCCACAGACGCGACTCGCCACCACAGGTTGAAATGGCGCAGAAGTCAACTTAAAGTCAAAAGACTTCTCACGTACGGTAGAACTACCTTCCCGCAAAAGCTCTCTTGCGGTGCGTGTGCCTCTCTCTTTTCCCGTTTTTGGTAGTCTTTCAGAAATTCCTTCTCATTACGTAAGTTTCTTTAAAAAGACTGTTGGCATTACTTAATCTTACAAGAAACATCCAGAACATACACTAGACAACTAGAAATATCGTCAGCTTACAAGAAATTTCCGGGACAGAGAATATTTTGGACTATAGTGAGGTCATTCACCAGGCCTGGGATCAAACACGAGTCACACACAGAGTTGTCTGGTACCATTACATTATCTGTAACATGTACAGAGACCGCGTCCATGTATACATGTACCTAACAATTTTTCTATACATGTAGTTAATCTGTGTTTCATTGGCCATAAGTTTGATATCGGTACTCGCGTTACAAAAATAGCATGGCCGATACTCAAGAGTGTCCCTCAGGCTTTTCGAACTTAAATCGAATGCTGTCAAAATGTCCTCGCTATATAATTTCCTCAAACGTTTCTGTAAACCAAATACAAATATTCTTCTTTTGTAAACATTATATACTGACCAATCCATACATTTTAAAATTACACATGCATTTGAAAATATGATTCAATTGCTTTGCTTTCTGTCCTCAGTAGACTTGTCGACAAATGATCAATTTCCCGCAGAATACAGGGCGCCCTAGGACGATAGATATTGAGCATACGAAGATCAGACGGCCTTCACTGTGGTTGAGGGATGAACCAAAACCTGAAGCCGTGTGGTTTGCAGCTATCCCAGCTTAAGGGATTCTTGAGATCATTTGCTGTTATTGACCTTTGAACAATTGGGGATTTTTCGTTTGATTTGGGTTTGTTCAGCTTTTCCATGCTCGTTCTGTTTTTTTGTTTTTTTTTGTGAGGGGGGAGGGTCGACAAGCCCGCTGGGCCACAGAGTGATAAACCATTCACAAAAAGGGCGTCAGTTGCAACGCATTCAGGAAGGAGTAACCCAAGAAGATTAACACAACATACAAGTGGGAGATATTTTTCCTTTTTTGTTTTTGAAAATAAATGTATCAAATTTCTGTGAGCGAACGAAAATCGTAGTTAACACAAATGAAAATATATTTCTATCAATAAAATAAGGAGACGAGTAGCACCATACTGTGCCATCCCCGGATCTGTTACTGTTGAACCATCAATTATGAAACATTCCACAGAAACGCCATTGCTTTGGATTTTGAGATCAGAACACTCATGATAGAAGAAATGGACCCGAACACGGTTGAGATCGGTTTTATTGTCGATGAACATGTAGGGAATAAGATTACACATAAAAATAAATCCTCATCAATACTCACTGTAATCATACCTAGAAAATGCCTTCTGGATTTCACGCCTAGCAAAATAAAAAAAAAAAAAATGTCGTGTGGGAAAAAAATCCAAAAGTTATGCGGTGTTGACCAAGCATTCAGGCGCACGGACTCCTGAAATTCGCAAGGAATCGCAGTTACCGGCTTCCATATAGGACTCTTCTGGGTCTCGGGGTCCCGGCCCACCGCACTTCCTCCCTGCCCATCCATTTAACCCCAAAAAGGGTTCGAGCGACCATGCAAGGGAGGAAACGAGACAAGCCCCTAAGCCCTGGCCGCCGAGTCGGCCATACGTCTCGAACCTGTACTAAGGCGCTCACCTGGACTTCGCGGACAGTCCCAGCAGAAGAGCTTACCCCGTGGGCTAAGGTACTGTTGGTATTTGGCAGGGGTGAATTAGAGTCTCTTATAACTACTGACTGACAGCAAACGACGGAAAATAAAAAGACACCGCTGGGATTCGAACCCACTGTCTAACGATCTGAAAACCACGAGCTTATCCTCTCGACCATCTCGCCGAAGTTGCATTTGGTCTTTCATTTTACGGACAAAACAAAAACAGTTTTACAATAAAACCAACACTTAATATTTCTAGTTTTTAATTATTATTAGCGTACATGTCATTTCAATATCTGGTTGTATGAATATGTAACCATTCTATACAAATACTATTTTTCTCTTATTTTTTAATAGAACTAAAAACAAATACAGGACACAAGACACAAATTATTTACTTCTCTTTATACCCGGTATCTTTGTTCTTTTTTTATATATCTGTGCTTCCTGAAGCTTTTGGAAATGTTGAAGGTGCACACTTGGTGATTACTGGCAAGTCCGGCTTAAAATGTGCTAAGGAATGTAAGAGCAGAGATTTTTGTGCATACACTGATGGCTGCTGAGGTCTTTATGTCATAGGGGCCAACTAGCGGAAATGACATGGTTTGTCCAAATCTTGCGTTTAAGCATGGATGAAGGACACAAGGTGAAAGTAGCTAGCTAGCTGGACAGACGTTGCGGTCCGTATGCGCGCGGAGGTGGCGTGGCGAGGGTAATCACATATTCATGAGGCATGAAACATGAATGATGCATATATGCACAACTTCGGAGCAATCCGGATTTTTTTGGTGAGCAAGGGGTTGCAGTTTTGACAGTGTAAGTTTGCCAGCAAGAGGTTGGACCAGACAGGGCATTTTCCACAACCAACGGTGGGAAGTAAAAAAGGTCGACGAATTGCAATTACCACCTGCACGTGGCAAATTTGAAATAATATTGGGGTGTGCAGTATTCTAAAGTCGAAGGTCTATATAAATGTATTTCAAATATCAGTTGAAGAGAACCTTTCTCCTGTGTTCTGGATAGAATGTGGAGTTCATCAGAATGCCGTGCTGAAGTTGTCTTCTGACCGTGTCCAATAGGAGATGGTTATCATGTAGGTTAATAAGTCGTGATGTTTTTTGCTGACCTTATGAAACCCTGAGCACTTACGGCGACTCAACGCAGACAGTCGGCGAAGTTGAACCGGGACTCAGGCTCAACTTTGCCGATCCGTCTGGGGTTGGTCTGGGTTATCGGCGATACTTCCGTCTGACATGTTTCCATATGTCCGCGTTGCAGTTTGCGTCTTGATTGCGTTGCTCTCTGCGTCGATATGGAAACGAGGCTCATCGGGCTCCTGCCTATGCAAATCGTGTATCGTCTGGTTCGGGAAACGGGCTTTGCACCGAAGTCTCTCAGAGGTACGGACCACATTCAATTTTTGTCACTGCACCGTGTCACGGACACCGCAGTAATAACGTCAGCGAATCGGTCTATTGCTAGTTGTACATGTACAGTACATGTAATGTACATGTACACATACCGTACATGTACACGTACCGTACATGTACATGTACATGCTCATGTACCAGAACATGGGCAACGCACGTGTGCCAGTGCCAATTAGCGTAGTGTGCGTTGCTGAGTGCACAGTACAAAATGTAACTGTACCTGTAGGGCTACATAATTTACTTAGGCCTACATTAATATGTTTGATCTAAGTTGAGTGACCTCAACGGACAACCATGTGACCACTGGCCGAATTCTGTGTGAACCGTACATAACGCTTGCTGCAGAGATGAATTTATGAAAACGATTAAGTTTTACATTTGGACAACCAATGGAAGGTTTTGAAAAAAAAAATGATCTCCACTGACCATTAGGTGACCATCGGCCAAATTCTGTTAATCACCCACATGGTGTTTCCTGCAACTTGACGTAACCGCCTTTTTGAGATTGATTGAGTCATCATTGATTGGGGTGAGAAAAGTAATTTTGTATTTTTATCGAAAATGGCCACTAGTGAGCATTAGCGAGGTGATCCTCAGGCTTGACCCTGTACGCTTGTCACCTTAGGTCAGGAATCGTGTTAAGGAAGATTATGCCCAGATGTGGCTGAAGATGGCAAAGGAAAGTACAAGATATCGATATATATCCGATCCTTGCAATAATGCTCATTTTTTTTGTGACCAGCCTTGGCCAAATTCTGTGAACATCCAATCTGAGGCTTGTTCCAAAGCTGTAAATGATCAATTTTGACAGTAGTTTGACAAAAGCTGTAGGGGGGGAATCAATTTGTTATTTCGAAGGAAATGACCACTGCTGATCACCAAGTGAGCCCTGCCAAATTCTATGAACATACTGAAGGTCCAGATATCATTCATCAAGTTTGACAATAATTGGATCAAGATTGTAGAAGGAGGAATTTTTCATTTCGAAGAAAATGACCACTAGTGATCACTAGGTGACCACTAAGTGACCACTGCAGTGGTTCACAGAATTTGGCCAGTGCACTGGCCAAATTCTTTGAACAACGTTTATGAAGTTTGGTCCAAATGCCACTGACGGATCAAGCTTGACAATAATTGGGCCGAGGTTGTCGAAGAAGCATTTTGTAATTTTGAAGAAAATGACCACGACTGACCACTAGGTGACCACTGGCCAAGCATACTAGTCACTACACATAAGACTTCGGCCAAGCTAGATTCGATACAAATTTGGCTGAAATAGGTGAGTGAATTTGGAAGAAATTGCATTTTTTGTGAGCCGATGCCCGAAGAAAAGAAAGTCCACGCGATTAAAGTTGTATGAGCGACGCGACGATTGTACATGTACATATGTACATGTACTTCGCACGGCTGGTAAACATGTTCTCAAAGTTGTCAATTGAGGGCGCTCTTTAGAATAATAGTCCATGAAAAATTTCAATATCAAAGGCATGTCATGTGGACTTGAAAGTTTGAAACGAATTTGCACATGATATACTCTGTAAAGTGGCTGTCCTCAGTTTCCTGATCCTGTCGCATTTCGTCCTGTTGCATAACTTGTGTGTCACTGGAATTTTGTAAGTTGACATACATTACAATACAAATTTGGGCAGGACTACATGGAGTAGTTGCCTGGTTATGCTGGTTGTTGTGCCATGGAGGAATAAAACACACCTCCATGGTTGTACTGACTTGTAGTTGTACCGGTGTACAAGTTCATGTACTGTTGTACATGTACATGTATGCTTACATGTATATGTAGGCACTACACTCAATGCCAATTCATGAATATTAATGTTCTAGTATTTTCCAATCAAAATTACGACTTGCAGCACATTCATCTTGCTTTGACCAGTCACGTTCATTTTCAGCCTAGTACATGTATAGAGCTAGAGTGACTGGTGCCCTTAAAAAAAGGCAATTAAGGGTGATTTGTTCTTACAAATGTTTGAAAACGTATTTGAAAATGTTTCTTGTATAATCTGATAATACGCATGCATCTGTGAGTTGATGAGCAGATACATAAAAAATATTTAACAGAAAATTCTTCCCCCATAGGGTTGTGCATAAAATGCATTGCTTGTTTGTCATGATCCACACCCATAATGCATTGCAAACGTCGAAAAGGTTTATTGAACTTTTGTGGACATGATATTTACATTTAGTCTCTGTAGGAATAGTTACTGGCATCCGTTAGCTTTACTAAGTGGAGTGTTAGTATTCCTCTTTTTCGAATTTCATACGGGATCGGTCAAAGGTGTACTAACGCTCCACGACATTACATGTACATATAGTAAAGTGACAACGGTTCTCAAAAATTCCAAAGAGTCACCAAAAATACCTTTTTCACCACCTACTGGCTTTCTTAAATGCCAAAGGAATACTTTTGGGGCTTTTGTGATATTTCCAACTTCAAAATCTGTCAAAATCCGACCGATTTTGCTTGACGCACACATGACACTTAAACTTTTAGTCACCTCCTCCCATTCAAATACATGTGCCTAGATTTTGCTGCCGCAATAACTCTATGGAGGAACGTGGTCCTCTAACGAAATCGCAGGAGTGGCCCATATGTAATCAGGGCACAAGATGTACTGACCAGGAAACAGTCGTTGGTAGCACTCCCAAGGGTACAGTCCACTAATTCAATCCCCATTGAAAACCAGCATTGTTGGGGGTCCAATAACATGCATACCAACATCCCTGAGATTTCTGAAACAAAATGAAATTATTCTCTGGTCCCTTATCTTTCAATTTCTTTTCAATTTTTGTGGGTTAACCAATTACATTTTTATTCCCACAAAACAAAATCACCCCCTGAAAAGTTACATTGCGGTAGCAACATCTCGACCCATGTATTTGAATGGAGCAGGTGTCAAAAGTTTAAGTGTCGAGCCTGTGTCAAGAAAAAACGGTCAGATTTTGACACATTGTGAAGTCGGAATACCACTGAAGGTACCCCAAAAGTTTGCCTTCGGCATTTAAGAAAGCCAGTAGGTGGTGAAAAAGGTATTTTTGTTGAACCTGCGGAATTTTTGAGAACCATTGTCACTTAACTCTAGTATGTGCAGGGTTCCCGCGGCCTGGAAAAGTCATCAAATAACCATGGAAATTTGTTTTCATTTTCCAGGCCTGGAAAAGTCATGGAATTTTTCAAACATTGTATGTGATTTCTGTTATCAGAAATACAGTTAAGCCCAAAATGTTTCATACCCTATGTGGAAATCGATATTTTATTAATTTAGGGTATGAAATGGAGGACTGAGAACACTTTGGTTTTATTCCATTTTATTTATGGTAGAATACAAAGCAATGGAGCAATGTCGGCTTCTTTGTTGTCGACCTAAAGGTTACATAATCAACATTTTTGGTTTTTATGCATGCCATATACCCCATGACTAATAACCAGTGGCATAGCCTTTGTTTGCAATAACAGCCTCCAAACGGTTCTGATAGTTGCTGATCAACTTCCTGCAGACCTCAATAGGAATTTTTCGCCCACTCCTCTTTTGCGAAGGTCTCCAAGTCCATGAGGTTGGAAGGTCTTCTTGCTGCAACTCGAGCCTTTTAAGCTCTTTCCACAGATTTTCGATTGTATACATGTATGTAATGCTGTGGAGCGTTAGTATGACCGATCCCGCCCAAAATTTAAAAAAGAGGAATACTAATTCTCCACTTAGCAGAGTTACTGTAACTTAAGACTTGTTAGTGGCTGTATTTTGAGATGAAGCCAACCCCACTGCCCCATTTTTGTTACTATCTGCTCTATGTTACCACCTATAGGCCCTGGTAGGAACCTTGGATAGCTGCGCAATTTCAGAGCCAGCTATGGACTTGATGGATGAACAAGCTTGTCCACGCTGCAAATCAACCAAATTCAGGAATCCCGCTCTCAAGCTGCTAGTCAATGTCTGTGGCCATACATTGTAAGTGTCTGGAGATTCCTGCTGATATCAATTGCAATTTAGCCTGGGAAAATTTTTGTTTTGTAGATGACACCTCACCCACACACTCTGTGTCCTGATTTGCCATTAGTTACTCATGTGGCTTGCATCAGTCAAATCATATCTGTTCACACATGACTACTGTTCATTGCAATAGCTTGTGACATGAAGTTCAATATTCGATGGACTAGTTATTGTGATTACTTGATTACAGTCCCAGTGAATGGGGATTTATGGTAGCCTCAGTTGAGTTTTACCAAATATGCGAATGCCTTATTGGAAATTCTTTGATTTCTTTTACCTTGTTACCTTTTTGAATTGTCCAAAAGACACAGATTTACATGTATGATACCGAGATGAAAGCATCAAATTGCCAGCATAGTTGACCAACTATTGTGAGAGTAGTCCGTGTGAATCTTAGATGGCTTTACTATATACTGCATGTTGGCTAGAGTGGAGGCCTTGCACTAGTTCTTGTACATGTATGAAGGTACATGTAGGCAGTGCCCTGAAAGTTTCTGAAATCCTACCAGTCAGCATTTGTAAATTTCCAGTTTTACTTTCCCTGTAACTGATTCAGCTAGTCCTCTTGTAAGCATGCACATGATACATTCCACCTTTTTTCACTCCTTGATGTAAGAATGGGTAAACCTTGTGTTAGAGGTCAGTTGAGCAGTAATGACCTACAGGGCCACTTTCACAGAGCTGCTTAAAGCACAAAATTTGTTTAAGCGTGAAAAAACCTTGCTTCAAAAACAAACGTTTATACCAGCTCAAACCAAAAGACAGCTACCATTCCAAAACCAATACGTCATGTGGAGTTTTGGCAGCTGGTAACCTGATTTTTGAAGCAAAGTTTTTTTGGGAACTTAAACAAATTTTGTGCTTTAAGCAGCTCTGGAAAATTGGCCTGCTCTAGGCCTGCTCTTCTCAGACTAAGTACTGTTTTTTTTTCTGTGAGGCAACTTCGTTTCCCCATTTCCCTGGTCTCCCTACCAGATGTGAGAACTGTGTGGAGATCTTATTTGTGAGGGGGTCAGGGGCATGTCCGTCCTGCAACACACCGCTTCGCAAGAACCAGTTCCGAGTGCAAGAGTTTGAAGATGCCTATGTGGAGAAGGAGGTTGATATACGCAAGCGAATACTGAAGGAGTGAGTCGTACATAATGTACATGTAAATATTCTTGGTTAAATTCTTAAAGATCAAGTCCAGCACCCATGTACATGTACATAGGTGCTGTGGCCTGTCGCGGTTAATGATCCAATTGGGAAAATAATGAGATACTCGAAAGCTAAACCCACTGACTGTGTTCATGAATTGGGTCAGGGATGGAGAAATGCTTAAAAATCTGCATAAAGAGCCTGTGCTCTGAATTCCACGAGGAAAAATCTCCTGACTGGATTGGACTGGAGGCCTACGTAGTAAGTTGGTTTGTTGATGGGTGGGGAGAGAGGGAATGAAGGATAACGATGAATGAAGGAAACTAGTGCTGCATCTGCATCTGTTGTCTAGAGCTACGTATAGCTCTAAGTCTTCGTTCCATTGGAAAGATATGGCAACACACTGACAATAGACGTGGCCATAGCTCTGGAAGCCCATATCGCACATGGCCATAGTGCAGTTCTAAAAGTAGCTCTGTACAGGGATGAACAGTCAACATGGTCTATTTATCATAGGGAGAATATGTGGCCCAACCTTACCATATGGGTCACAAATGGCCGGAGCCTTTTTTTGAGACAAAGACCTTGAAACAAATCTTTCACAATGTAAATCAGTTGGGACCTTTAACTGTAAGCATTATGCAGGTTAAATTATTTGAATAAAGTCTGGTACACTGAGTTATCTAATTGCACATAAACATAACAATTTGAATTCCCCAGACTAAAGACACTGTTGCTATACCTTGTGAGTTGGGGGGGGAGCTTTTGCATAGCGACCACCATCTCTGGAATGGACTGGGGCCCTTTGTGCCCTTCTTGTCCATTGTGAACAGTGTATTGTTGCTAGGTGTCTCTTATATACATGTAGCTATGCAGAAGCTTGCCCCAAATCATGAGGTGTAGCAAAAGGGTTTTTAGTATGGGGAATTCAAATTTTTATGTTCACATGAATTTAAAGAAGTCAGTGTACCAGATTTTGTTCAAATTTAACTTGCAAAAGGCTGAACGTACATCTTTTCATATGGTGCAAAAGTTAGTGATACAAAAAAAAAGAGCTCAGCTGGCTCCCTCTAGTCCAAACTAGTCCAAACTAAAACTGGCTGAACAGTGGCCTAAAGACTCATTTTGTTGGATCTGGTTGTACCCGGAGAATTGAGTCAATCCGCTACAGTGTTCAACAGAACATAAAGAGGATTCTTCCACTTTGCGTTTAATTCTGTGATTTGAGTAACACACGGAAAAGGACAAAACCTGCTGTTACCAGTTTGCCCTCGACTACCTGTGACTTTCAACTGAAATGTGTCAGCTCTTGTTCTAAGTGAATCTTAACACTGGTTGAAAACTGCAGCTTCAGGTGCCCTGTCTTTTGTAATGCTTTTGTCTCTCCGTGCGTGTCTTGTTCAGTTTTAATCAGCAGGAGGATGACTTCCCAACCTTACGGGAATACAATGACTACCTCGAGGAAGTGGAAACTATCAGTAAGTCGATGTTTTGAATTGATGCCAGGATTTCTGGGTGGACTATTGTAGCATAGTTTCAAATCAGAGCCTCACGTTTCAGAGATGATGTAGAAAACTATATGATTTCTCAACACTGAATTTTGTGTTTGGACATTGGAGTTCACACATTCTTGATGATTTCATTTGAAAACCCTTCTTGAGGGTTAGCGTGTTCTTCTCAGTTTGCAAGCCTTTCTTGAATTCTGCAATTCACTGGGTTTCTTGAAAAGGATGAAAAAAATTACAAATTTTGTTAAAACAAATTGTGTGTGTCTCAGAGTAAGTTAACTTTAAAGTTCATTTAAATTTCATACATTCAAAATTTCATCTCTTTCAATTTAGGAATGATTAGGAGATAATTGAAGGCATTGCTTCTTACCACTTTTTAATGTCATTGAGGCATATGGACATAGTACACATCATATGCCAATTACCCATAATGCCTAGCCACGTTCAGTAATCAGTAAACTGATTCGATTTTTCATCCGCGTCTTTGTTTTTTCAGTATTCAATCTCACGAATGGAATCGATGTTGAAGCAACCAAGAAAAAGGTTGAGCTGTACCGAAAGCAGAACAGAGACAGAATCACCAGGAACAGATCCAAGCAGGTAAGGTGCTGGCAACGTGAATGCCGGGAAAATCAGAAATCCCTGCATGGGCTGTGTGCATGAACATGGAACTTGTTTAACCAGACGATGATCTTTCTTTAAATGATGCAACTTTCTTGTTGGAGCAGCGCCTGTCTCGGAGTATACGTAAACAACTTGGCCAACTGTATTTGCAGACACGTAGCTGGCGCACAGCTCCTTCAGCCCTTGATTGCCACCTTGGCCTCTCTATCACAGGGTTCTTATGTACAGTGTGGACATCCCATCTTAACTCTAGCCATCCTCAATCTCCAAAATCCTCCGTGCAGCTTTTGGAGGATTTTGAAGAATTTAGGCCGTATGGGGAAATTCTGTTGCCGATTGCGAAGGACAAATTATCTCAAGGTCTTGGGTAAGACCGTGCCTAAATTCATGTGTAGATTATACATGAAATCATCCATACTGCTCCAGGATACCATTTACACTGGCTCACCATAGTGAGAGGAATTACCAGAGGATTTTAAAGGATTGAGGCATTGGTCTCCCCTCCACGGAACATATTCTAGAAATCTTCTCAGGATTGTGGAGGATTGAGGCTGTATCCAAGTCTTCCCACGGGGCTGTTGGAGGACTTTGATGGACTGAGAGTGTATCTTAGCCAAAAGGGCTTACATGTTGGTGGTTAAAGTTATTCAATTAAGGTGAAAATTATTTTGAAAGTTGTGGTGCCTCTTCGAAAAGTGTTTTATCGAGAAGGCCCTCTCTGTAACTAGCATGGGGTTCCAAACGTTACAAAATCACTTGCATGCCTATTACACCGATTAATACTTTCTCATGCATTCTGATCCAACCAGACCCCTCATCATCAACTCTTTTACTCATAGCATATGCCAGGTAGTACATGTTACACCTCAAGATCCTTTTTGCCAGATGAACACCTCAGTCATGATGTACATGTAGATGGCTGGTACTCAGCGACCCATTTCGATTTGAAGCCATATTGTTAGTACCCCCCTCCCCTGGTACTCAGTCTTTAACTACCTGGAATTTTGCCCATATGGAGCATACTAAATCCTCCAATACCACACAGTGTGCAGGAAAACCTGTAACACAAGTTTGTGCTTAATGTAAAATATCTAGATATTAAGCTCCATTTTGAAGTGGAAATGACAGGCTGAGTACATCAAGACACAGCAAAATGAAGTATTTGATTTAAGCCAATTTAGGACAGTCAGGGATAAAAATAACAGTGTATGAAATGGAGAAATCAAATTTGGCTGGTGTTTTGTTTTCTTTGAAATCAATAGAGCAGTGATCAGGTGTACCTTGAGGCGCTTATCCAGGAGGAGAGAGAAGAGCAGGAAGAGAAGAGACAACAGCTGCAGTTCCTGGAACGCCAGACAAAGAACCAGAAGAAGCGTGATAAGGAAGCTCTCATCGATGAACTGGTCAGTGGGGGGGAGGTTAGGCCCAAAGGAAGGTCTCTGGTTTCTTGTCATCGTGAGTGTCACCGTAGGCCTGCGCGTTGGTATAATAAGATGTCCAAAGGCTGCCAAACTTGCTTGATCGACTGGAATCCTGATACCTTGTAATTTTGTCATGTTTCAGATGGGATACAGTTGAGTAATACGTAGAGTAAAGGAGTCCATCTATGCCCTCATACATTTTAGTCGGGCACTCTTTTTCAGATGATGTCATTTCTGCATTGTACATTTACATCTGGAAACCAGATAAACGAGGTGGTCTTATTTCCTTTGTACATCTACAAGCTGAGAATGCTTTTAAACAGCAAATAGTTAGGGGCCAGTCTATTTCAGCGTTGGTAGTGGTGATATGTACGTGTGTGCACATGCTATACATGTACACCATCCCTAGAAGAAAAAAGTTTAGGCAAAAAAAAGAAAAAACTGTGTTGCCCCATCACTTTTAGAACTAGCCCCTGACCAGAAACCCGAGACTTTTTTTTGCCTTAGTGGGATTAACTTCGCATAGAGGAGTTTTGAATGATTTGTTATGAAGATAGAATCACCAGAATAACACTTGGCATTTCAGTTTCTAACGGCAAATCGGCAGGAATGTTTGTGAGCAGAATTTAGGAATTCTAGTAACAAGGTGGCATATTGGAGTGGAACTTGTTTTGTTCAAAGAAGTTTTGATAACCACCTTGTAGTTGGGCTGCGGTCTTAAGAGATTAATTCAGATGAAGGCATTATAGATGGCATGGGATTTGATTTTGTTAAGTGTTCTTTAGCGGTAATCATTGCAACTGATTTTGCATCTGATCTTCTCTGATAGATTTGTTGTTCAAAATGCATACTTCGGTGGTCCTGATAAAAAATTAAGATTGGGATTTTTTCAGATGTAGCTATGGGCACAAGCATTCTGGAACCTATTATGAAATACCAGTATATGTGCCTCCATGAAAAAAAGAGCTATCTGGAAAATTGAATCCCCGGAACGGTGTAAAACATCTCTGAAATAAAAAAAACAAGCGATGCATCCCTCGAGACAAGCATCTAAAAAGTCACAGATTTACACCTTAAATTATACATTAATTATTTACGTCTTGAAAGTTTGATGTAACCACCAAGTGCGTGCAGAAAATAATAATTACCGTTGGAGTTCACTTTGCATTGTGATCCCCCTATTATCTAAACAGATATACTCGGATATGCCGGCGGATCATGTGATAGCAAGCCACACCGTGAGCGTGGAGAAACAGGAAGCGCCAGTCTTCAAACTACCCAAGAAAATGACCACCTCCGCTGGCATCAGAGTGGTTAGTAATATCACCCAAAGTGCTCAGCTACTAACCAGAACACTTGACTGGGCAGATATGCCACTCCCCATACATTAACCTCTGCCCGCTGGGTGGAATTTGCATATGTAGGACGAATTCCCGGGCAATTTTCAAGATTTTCTGATTTCAAAATTCTTCAAAAATTCGTAAGTTCATTTACTGGATGTTTACACCCACACGAATGACTGTCTGGTGGCTACTCTAATTTGACAAGCAACCTCCATTAATGCCTGGATATTGCGGCCAGGCCTCCCACCCAAAGAACTGTGAGGTGTTGCGTAATTTCCTTTGTTCCCAATATTGGCCCAGTGCATTGCTGAATAGCAGTGGTATCTTTACAAATGCGACCAGGTTAGTGTGCAGCGGTATCGTATCGCTCATCACTGGAGTGCGGGAGCACTTTTGTCTCCGCTGATAATCCATGGGCACTGAATGCTGCAAACAGGGGTACACTGTTACAAAACAATGACAGATTCCCTCCGCTAATGCCAACTGAAAAATGATGTAAATTCCCAGCAGTACGGCCTTTTGTTACAAGGCCCAGCTCCTTTGTCCGATTTCAGTCACCCCGGCTATGCATACAAACCCAAGGTACCCGGTACCGGGAGCCCTGGAGGCAAGTGGTGAAGGTAAAGTCAAGGTCTTTGATGTTCAAATGTACATGTGTGGGGAGTACATGGCATGTGAACGTAATCCCGCACTGTAACGTTGGCATCGCGTGCACAGTAGTTTGAGCAGTAAAAACAGAAAAGTGCACCTGAGCTACCCCGACCCTCCTAAAGAGTACCAAAGTAAATACGTCCCGCACACAATTATATATGTAAAATACATTACCACGAAAGCCAGCGCATGGACCAACATATACACATAATCTATTCATTTGCTTTACACTTCCCAGTTCAAATGACGTCATGCGTTAGTGCTCTGCGGCCCCCTCCTTCACTGAAAACACTTCTTCCTGTGCTAGTAGTTGTAATCATGCACTTGTTAAGGCCTGTAGCTGTTACACAGTCACGAAGTAAAGGACGTCCATGCATGCAGTGATAAGAATAATAGATGCACAAAGGGGCTGTTGACAGTGAGAGCGGCAGGGTGATAAATCGCTATGTTGAGAAACCTGAGCGACTTCTCAGAGGTATCACGCTGAGCCCGCATTCGGGCCAGTCGACAGGAGTTTGTTAGTTATGATAGCAAAGACAGGCTAGGATGATTGATAATGCCACCCTCATCGTGCCTTCAATTCGTTATGTTGGGTGCCATTGCTTGTGTGGGAAGTCATTCATGGAAAATGATGTACTGGCCGACCGGTCTCTGCCTTGTGTGCAAGTACACAATATTATGTGATACAGTCAAACCTCATTAACCCCTTGACAACGGGAATTTCTTCCCGAAAGCCAACTCCAAGAATTCCAGCCTGGCTTGGCCACGAAGGCCACCTGCCAAACCGCAGATTCTCTGTTTGTGGCCCTGTGTGCTCTACACGTTTTGAATTACACGGTGAAAAGGCTGATTGTTTGGTGGCATGCGGCTCTACTCAAGCTTCCACATTCCCGTTGCCTCTCTTCAAAGTGGGGACCATTGTGAAGCTGGTGATTATGATGCAAATTCGGTCTTTTCATTTCTGGGCTACACACAAAGGCCAATCACCATATATACAAGAGCCAGGGTCTGCCTTCTTTCACCGTGTTCAGTCGAGCCTGGGCCGAGAATAATAGCTGAAAAGCGGGCTGAGGATCTCAATTTTTACGGCGGCTCTATCCGCGTCCCGGTGCGAAGGGGTTAACAAGAAGTCCTTCAGACTTGGCAGATAACAGAATTTTTGTTTTATCAGAAATGAAAAGAATTTAAACTTAAAAAATGTCCCTGTTAGAAGCAGAATGTTTTATTAACAGCATTCCTATTATTCCTAACTCCCTAAGCCCTTTTTGCAATCCTTCAATGGGGGGGATGACAATATTGGATTCTCTCTCAATCCTCCGAAATCTTCCAAAATTTCTTGAAAATGTTACTTGGTGGTTTGGCTAATCCTTCAAAATCCTCCGGCAATTCCTGTCATTATGTTGAGGCAGTGGGAATGGCATTCTTGAGCAGTGTGGTTCATTCAAAAGAAATATCCGGGCTGAATTTATGCACGAATGGGCGAGAACAACACAAAGTCTAGCCTACGACCTTCACTCATGGCATCCTTAGCAATCAGTCATGCAGTTTTGCCATTCACCCTCAATCCTCCAAAACCGCCTGAAGGATTTTGGAGGATGGAGGAGGGTTAGAGTTAATGAGATTTGACTGTATATCCCTTCCCATCACTTCTTTCAGTTACCACTCATCTTTCGTTCTACTTGGTAACACCACTGCGAACAGTGTGAAATGCCGCCCTTGTTGCAGTCGAGACTATCACATGTCCCAGCAGGTCCCTGCACGTCAATCACATGTCATCCAGCCTTCAGCCGGGTCACAAGCCATTCAAGTGAACTGTGACTGAAGGACTCCTTTGTCATTATTCACCCTAAGTAGCAACTTAGACCGGTCCTGTGTAAAGACACAGGACTGGACTTGTGAAGGGATTTGTGAAAGATCTTGTGACGGACCTTACCACAACATGGGCTTCATGAGCCAGGGTTTGCCTTAGAAACCCATTATAGTCTGAGAATTGTCAGCAAATAGGGCACAAGTGCCCATGGCTGGGACTTTTTACAGCCTTTACATGTTTTCTTTTGTTTTTCTCATCTTGTCTGTTCCTACAGGGTCTTGGTTACCAAGATACCTTCTTGCCCGTACCTAAGCAGGAGGAGGTATTGTACGCCTATGAAGAGGAGCACTATGAGACATACGGCCCCAGTGCACCCACCCCAGAGGAGATAGACTCACAGAGGTTTGTAAGACACAGGTCCATCAAGCCAATATCTGTTCAGGCATAGTTTGTCTGTGTACAGGTTCACACTGTACAGGACTTCAAAAGTCCCGAGAAACCAATCTGATCTGAATCCGACTTTGGGTTGGGTCTATTTTTTCCACTTTTTCCATTGGATCGGTTTTAGTTTTGCATTTACAATTTTTACGTCAGGTCAGTTTGGTTACATCACCTTGCTGAAAACCCCAAATAAACTGAAATAACCAAAAAACAAAGAAAAACAACCTGGAATTCTTGTAGTACATTGTTACTGTAGTGCATCCGTTGTCCAGCGTGACCAAGATGCATGATTTTTTTCCTGCTACTGTACCAACGTCTACACAGCAACTGGGCCAGTAAAGAGATGCTTTCCAACAATTCAGAGTTCACATGATATTCTTTCCAAAAGAATTCATGCAACGCGGACACATTGAGGCACAAAAGGCGGACAAATAATGGGGCGATGTGCTAGACCCAGATAATCTTTTTTTTACTTCGGTTGGTGGTGTTTTAAGGTCAGGTTTATCTTAATTTTGTTGGCTTGGGTTGGATCGGAGCTTAGATTGGTTTTGGGGCTGGATTCGGGTTTTCATCTGTGTAACGCTTCGGGTCGGTTTGGGCTCTTCAATCCACTCTGATGTGCACAGCATTACAGCAGAGTAGCTTCAGTTACTGCTGTTGCCTGAAGAGGAGTTTGATCCACACTCATTCCTCCTCTCAACTCACTCATTTTATTGGCAGGTACAACAGGCACGTACGGCCGGCCTCTCCACAGGGCGAAGCAGGCGGCTACGGCCACAACCTGGCATGTCTGAGGGCATTACAAGAGGCCTTCTCCGGATTACTGTTCTTCCCGTCCGTTCATGTCAAGGACGAGACTTCCGTCATGGAAACAAGTTGATGAACAGATAGTGGTTTCGAGAAGTGAACGTTGGGACACCTTGCTCTTTCTACAAGAAGCCCCCTCTGCACTGCATTAGGCAACAATTTACACAGTGAGCTACCACGTGCACTTACCTTGTACTTGTTAATTGTGCCAACCTTGAGAGGGCAAAACTCAGAGGACTAAAGTTCAGCAAGTATTTACAGAAGCCAAACAAAAGTGGGAGTAGACGTAAAGGCAACGAGTGAAGAAAGTTGTGTACAAATTCTGAACTACTGAACCCCCAACTGCCAGAGAGATCTGTTGTAAATTCACTCCTGGATGGATTGACTAGCCGTAGTTGTGCTTGATCTGAAACTGCGTGATGTGACATCTCTATGTGCATGCGTAACTAGGTTCATATAGAGGTGTGGCACCAGCATGAGGCACACGCCGTCATCTCAGCTTTGTGCCTTCAGTATAAAGTGAGCCTGGTTGCCAGCCTTATCCACTACCAGCTGGGGACTGCGGGATCGGAGCCGTATGGTTTATATGTGTGGCCGGGGTCTCCGAACTCGGACAAAGGAAACAGGGCCCTGTAACAAAAGACCGTACTCCTAACAAAAGACCAGGCTGCTGGGCATGACCGGCATTTTTCGCTCTCAAAAGTGGTGATAATCCAGCGTTATTTAGAAACCGTATACCAGGGTTTGGGGTATTTAGAGCAAGCGGATTACCACCGGGGACAAAAGCTCTCCACCACCGCAGCGATGAGCCACACAGCACCGCTGCATGCTAATCTGGCCCCTATTGAAAAGAGGTCAGCAGTGCACTGAGCCAGGTTCGTGAACAAAAGACAGCTGTATAACACCGCACAATCTGGGCTCTGTTTACAAGGCTGCAGGCCTGGCTGAAATATTCGGGCGTCAATGAAGGTCACCTGTCAACTTAGAGTAGTGCCTGAAGATTACTCCCTGCGGCTATAAACGACTGTCAAATGGAATGATGAATTGTTGAAGGATTTTGAAAACGGAAAAAATGATAGTCATGCCGGCCCAGCATCCTCAACGTTGAAAAATGCCCCGAAGTGGTTATTAGACCTCATGGACACTTATTCTTCCACAAGTTTTGCATATTAACTCTTACCCCGGCAGGCACCTGTTCGCAGAGTGTAGGTGAACCTCATTCCTGTGGCGGTGGGATTTGTCCAGATGTTTTCCTGGATGTCAGGTTTTTTTACTTTTTGCATGTAGATTGTGGAATTGCAGATCTCTGTTGAATCATGTAGGCGTAACACTTTGTACAAAATAAACAAAAATCAGTATTCATGTTGTCATGGCTAACTTGGGGAGAGCTCTTGCTTTAAAAGTCCTGAACAGTCACAGCATTTAATTGTTGCTCTTGGTACAACCTCCAAGGGATTCATAGATTTCTCGTTATCCCCTCAATTCAGCCCTTTACAATGTACCTCGGATAATCAAGGCCCCACGATTCATGTGTGCATTAATGCAACAAATTCTAGTTGGAATGTATAATCGCAGCATGTACATCAGGTTCAAAGATGAAACGATACCCATAAACCTCATGTACCCTCCAGTTCATCTGAGAACCACACTTATTCATAAGAGATATCCTTGCGTGGTGCTACAGCAAACCTCCTTATCTAACCCATCAACCTGTCTCCTTTTTGCAGATTCGGGGGGAAGGGGGCTCAAGCCAGGGCAGAGAGATGCACACGCATGTACATATATTGGCCATGAGCCTCAATTATGTCGATCAGTATCATTCCCAGTTTCCATCCTCGCCTATCTGTGAATCCATGTGCACCTCAAAGTTCTTGATTGCCGGGCGATTGCTTTTGAAACATTGGTTAAACAGAAAGTAAATATACACAAAATAAATAACTAAATCCCACTTTTTGGTCACCGGTAGTGCAAGTTTCGACATGTAACTTCCCTGATGCTTTTCCTGTCCAATGCCTGCAAAAATTTAATTCAAACCCCACCCCTCAAAAAAACCCAATCAATACGGCCTTCATGCTATTTCTGTACTGTATAAACCGCCCTGCAACAGTTGTTTCATAATTGCTTTTGCTGCCCCAATAAATACCTTTATTGGGATAATGGAATGAGCAGTCAAGCACATGTGAAAAGCAGCTGTCAAAGCCATCCCTGCGGTTTCATGGCAGAAACATTTTTGTTAATAATACATTTTTGTTTGCAATACGCCTCAAACTACATATTGACAACCGGATCTTGCTGTTACATGTATGTCGCAACTCTGTCAGCTGCCAGCTTTGGGCAGGGCCAACCTACGCGACACAGTTAGGCATGCCCAACTTGGGTTGTCCTGCAGAATGGTATGCAAACAAGTGCAATTCAATTATTAACTGTCAGAACTGGTGTGCTATTAAACAAATTGACTGCGGACAATGAGTGTACTTGTAGTAACAGGTGTACCGGATTCTGCCACTGTGAGTATACTCGTAGAAAAAGTGGAAGGTTTTTGTATTGCAGATTGAATACATTGGCATCACTGACAACATAAATAGGCTGCTGGCAGTGGTGAGGACATACATGTACATCTATAAAATGCTCAATTTTTTGTGTTTTGCCGTTGGAAATAAAATTGGAAATTGGCAAAATTTGGAATGTCGTGTCACCTGGTTGACTTTATTCCAATCAAGTGTGAAAAACGAATTTATTATAATGCCAAGACAGAAGTTGCATTTTTACTTGTGGCTTTCCATAAAGGTTTGATCACATTGGTGTATTCACTGGGGGGGGTAGGAGGGCAACTAGCCTTGCCTCTGGTGACACTTTCAGAAAATGAAAGTGCCAAGTGAAGCCAAAAAAGTGAAAACAAATTAACAATTCGCCCCAAGCAGTTCGATCAATAAGCCACTTGCGAGATAAATTTGAATAAAATCTGGTACACTGTGTTATCTGATTGCATAGAAACGTAACAATTTGAATTCCCAAACTAAAGACACTGTGCTATATGTCGTGATTCAGGGCAAGCTTTTGCATAGCGACCACCATCTTTGGAATGGACTGGTTCCTTTGTGCCATTCCTATCCATTGAGAACAGTGTATTGTTGCAAGGTGTCTCTTGTGTAACTAAGCAAAAGCTTGCCCTGAATCATGAGGTATAGCAGTAGTGGTTTTAGTATGGAGAATTCAAGAACTCAGTGTACCAGATTCTATTCAAATTTAACTCGCAAATGGCTTATTACTGATGATACATGTAAGTCTCACAAATAATGTCTAAATAGCGAGAGTGAACAATTTTTTCCCCACTTTCCATTTTGTCATGGTGTTTTTTTCATGAACACATTTGTCCGAAGCTGTCAACAAAAACCCAGTGGCTTTCAAAGTTTCAAAGTGAACAAATTGTTTGGATTTCTTGATACAATAGGTCTGATTATTCTCATAGTTCCATATGATTGTTCTGATTTCTTGACAGTTCATTGGGGTACACGGTACATGTATTCCTTACTGTCAGCACTTTGTCACATAATTTTGTACATGTAATATCAATGTGGAAGGGAAGGCTCAGTACACATACAATACAATGTCCATGACAGTCAAGACTTCCACAAAACACAATATATATTGCATATCTGGTATGGAGAATCAAAGAAGTTTATCATTCCTTTGCCATCCTACAACATTGATGAGTGATGTAGTACCAGATAACTCATCGCTGGAATAGTGGAATAATCAACTATGCTATTGCCAGCCACATGTACAAGTTATCTCATAGATATATTCTCCCCAGAGTAATTGGAAATGAAGGAAAAACCTAAAGACACCTAAAAAGTACCTATTAAATCATGTGCACAATGTTTGACAAATAGGAACACCCCTGAAATTATGCACGACAGTCAATGTATTCAAGGAGTTTAACATGTTTTTGTCGTGGTTGGGGTGGCTAAACCGTGTTGGCAAAATTGGCATAGGATAAAATGTTGCTGTTTTATCCTATGCCCATTTTGCACCCCGTGATGTATTTACTTAGAATAAACTTGTGTGTGAGTGCGTGGAAAAATAACTTGCATTAATTTCTACTCAGACATTTTTTTATTTGATCTACTTATTAAATACTAATAATGTTGCTCTATGCATGCATTCATCAGTCAGGATTTCCAGTTTGGTAAAGTATGAAATACAAGTTTCTGTGCAAATTCCATTTCCTTGCACTTTTTAATAGAATGTGCAGTTTGACAATGCTCATAAATGTCAACATCTCATCCACATACTGCGAGTTAACCCTAACAGTCCCAAATCCTCCAATTTCACTACGATTTTACACACACCCTAAGGGGTTAGGATTAAGGTATAATTAGACCTTATCCCTCAGTGGCGGATCAACATGTACATGTAGGTTCGTTAGAAAACAGGAAAACAAAAGGAAAGGCCGGGGTTACATCATGGCCCTGCACGGAAGATCAAGGGCCTTTCTGCTGGTGGCAGTTGTCAGTCAAATATATGCTGTATAAAGTTTATCCATGAAATTGCAACTTTAAATTCTCTTCTTCACCCAAACCAGATTTGCTCACCCAAACCAAATGTTAATACATGTACCTGTGTATCTTTAATCCTTCTGCACAAACGGTCATTTTGCAAGCACAGGCATACGTAACTCAAATTTGGTGTCAGAATGATTTCAAGACATTAACTAGAAAAACTGAAGGGTCGGCAAAGAAAAAAAGGCATTGTGACAATACTGGAGGAACCCTGGGTTTTTTAGGGCTAAGTAATCATCTGTGAAGCACACTTTGCTTCTCAGAATCCTCCGAAGTATTGAACGTGTGTGGGTAAACTTGGGGCGAGCGGTTGCCTTTGTATATACTTGTACACATACATGTAAAGCTACACTCCTTTGAATGCACTGCATTTTGGTCATCGAGAACCCTGCAGTGACATTCATTGTGCAGCTTATTGCGACCTTAACACCACTTGCTGTGAATGCACGGAGGGACCATAAAGACAGTGCTGTTGAGAAATTGAGCTCTGATTTCAGAGCAAGACATTAATTATACCCTATGTGTATACCTGCCCCTTGACCTAGCTATAATGGTAAGAGTTTGGTCATGGAAGAAACACTCCAGTGTTCAACACGATTGAATACGGCCGTTTCACAATAGGACGCCTCCAAGAGTTTGCAACACGTTGGCCAACTTATCACAACGCTCGAAATTTGTCGACCCTTTCTAAATGCGCATTGGGTCTACAACTTTTGCGCATTGTGATTGGCCAACGGGTTGCAAACTCTTGGTGGCGCACTATCGTGAAACGGCCGTATTCTGTACAAGTAGTGATGACATGTTTTTTAAGCCTTCTTGCAATTTGAAGGGATTTTGGAGGGAACAAAATTGAAATCACTTGAACACAATGACATCTATTGCATCTCAAAATAATGATGGCATTCGACCAATTCTCTCAACCAATGGACATGAATCATATTTTATTACATCATGCCGATCCATCATTGGCTTCCTTCTGTGCAGAAAAACATACATGTACCTTTAAAAACTGAATAGGGTTTTATACAAAACATGTTACAACACAGTATAAAAAAACCAAAACAAACTGTACATGTAATAGAACAGATGGCGCCCACTATTATGTAACCTACAGAGGGTATAACTAGCAACAAACCCCATAGCAAAGTGTTTAAAGTGTTGTTTACCAAGAATAAAGCTGATTTTTACATACAGGTCATACATACATACATCATCTCAGCAAATCAGGAGTAGTCCGAGTACAGTACAGACTGTTGGCCTTATTTTTGGTGATATTTACGACACACTTAGCTTTGGAAGGACCGTATGTTTATTGATGCTTGATACCCCTTATATATAGGTCCCGTAACGTAACCCTTGCATAAAGCAAGGTTGATTGATGATTTTAAACAATGCACATGCGTGTATCTACTGCTGGTTGACATGATTCAGTTATGTGTGTGTGACCAAACGGCAGTTCCTTTTGATTTCTCACTGTGCATGATTTCAAGTGGTTGAAGGTCTGAAATTCAAAAGTACTGGCAGCTGAGTCATTTTGTTTGACTGAGTAAATATTTTCTTTATATCGAGGTGCATTTAAGAAGATGCTAAATTTATTCACAACCCATATGTACTACCAATCACAGCTGTGTCAAATAAAAAAGTCAACTAAAACTAGCTCGGTGATCTGTTGTCGGCAAGGGCATATTATACGTCTATTGTAAAACTAGGGCTGTGCTGAATAGCCAAATATTCGATCAATTATGGAATATTCGATTTTTTTTTCTAATATAAATATTTGGATGCAAAATTCATGTAAAGGAGGGAAGAGTTTTCTTTTGGTTTAAATGAGAATAATTGCACTATGGAGGCTTGTTTCAAGCACATTAAAATGAAAAGCAACGTAAATCTCGCGATTCAAAAAGTAAATTATTCATTAAAACATTTAAAATGAATAGAAATTCTCAACAGGACATGAAGTATTTTTTGTCTCTAAATCTTGCTATATGTAAATCATGGCTGGAGATACTCCTAGACGTGAGGAGCTATTATAGTGATTATAATGTACAATTATTTGTGTTAACCCTCCTATGTTGAAGTCACTCTTTTGGTCAGTTGGTAAACAGCACAACGTATCACAGCTGTGTCAGGTTGTGCTCTGAACAAACTTCCCTCAGTCGGAATGTAAGAGTACAGATTGTTCAGCCCAACAACTATGGTTCAGAGTACCAAGGGAATAATTGTGCTGTAAACAAACTGCAGTGCCCTTGTGTTGTTCTGTGCTGTCAACCTATTACCCTGGTTTTGACCTCTCAAGACTTGCAATGTATCACTGTCTACTGGGGTCCTGCTTTTCTGCTGTCTGTTGGGACTTTGGCTGAATTTAATAAAACAGTGCATACTCGGAATTGGGACATATCATTGGCTAAGATGGGAGCTTTCTTTTGTTGTAAGAATTTTTAAATGGTAATTTTCTCTTTATGTGTGTATAAAGCAATCTTCATATTTTTTAAAAACTTTATATAACCTTTTGAAAAAGAATAAAAGCCGAGAATTTAAGCACTTGCTGGGAGGGCATACAAGGGCCTCACTTTTGCGTGTTACCTCCCCAGCACTCTTGGTGCAGCCAGTACTCAGATTGTATTTTAAGTGTTACCCTGCTTGGGAATATCAGAATGACCTTGAAAGAGGTCAGATCCCTCCAAGAGAACCTCCGTGCCAATGAGGTTGCCATATTTGTGACTTCAATGAGAAAATGTTCACAACAGAGTGATTTTTCTTGACTTTTTCCCTAGTTTTTGACATTGAAGTTTATTTGAAAGAATGGGAATGAATCTGACTTAACTAAATATGAAGAAATAGAAGGGGTGTTCTAAAGTTGTTTTTTTTTTTCAGAGAGCCCTCAAAAAAGAAGCAGCATAGTTTGCCAGTCATTCTGCCAGATGCACCAGACCCTTCACGACAGCGGTCAAGGAAGATGAAGACCCATTCCTTCAACTTCCTTTGTTTGATGAAGTAGAACAAGACCGAGAAGAAGAGGCAGTGGATGATGATGATTATGATGAAGATGCTGAAGAGTATGAAAGCAGTTTGTCCCCTGATGACGAGCCTTATCTTTCTGATTCTGATGACGACTCACCTCTTACACCACCTCTAAAAAAGATCGGCCGGAAGCGGGCTTTTGCAAAGCCTGGTTCTGACGATGATCCAGACAAGCCGGATTGCAACCAAGCACCCAGATTCCCAGTGGACCGACATGAATGGTCCAGAGATCTTAAGAAAGTCAAGACCCGCAAGTTCAAAGGTGCTCGTCCGTACGGCCCCACATTCGCGAGACCTGAAAAAGATGAGCCCCTTTCATATTTTGTGATGTTCTTCCCCATGTTCCTGTTTGCTAAAATAGCACGGTACACCAACAGGGCAGGAAGCAGCAACCCACGATTCAAGAGAACAACAGTGGAAGAGATCAGGGCCTGGTTCGGCATCCGCATGATTTAAGGGGTACATTCTAACTTCAACTGCCAAGATGACTGTCAACATACCCAGCTCTTCGGAACCCACTCATTACATACAGCTACCATGACGCAAGCTCGATTTAACATTTTGACAGAGGTACTGGTGTGCACCAATCCATCAAAAGCACCCCATCGAAAGTTTCCCCAGAAGCGCGAGCGATATTCCTACATGAAGAGCCATCCACTCTATCCACTGCAGCTTATTTGGGACACTGTAGGTGAGGCCTGTATCACTAACCTCAACCCTCAAAAGGAATTGGCCTTAGACGAAGCCATGGTCAAGTACAGGGGGACAAAGGCAAACCTGAAGAGGTTCTTCATGCCCCTCAAGCCCACAAAGATGGGGTTCAAGATATATGCCGTTGCCGAGTCCAGGTCAGGCTACATTTTGAACATGATGGTACATCCCGAGAAGAGCGTAAAGATGAGGGAACTGGTAATGCAGATAATGCAGCCCCACTTAGGACGATACCACCGGCTCTACTGCGATAAGCTCTACACATCTGCAGCAGTTGCCCATGAGCATCTGGAAGAAAAGACGTACATCTGTGGAGCTGTCAAGCGCACATCCAAAGGCCCGCCTGATGAATTCAGCACAAACGGAGAAGTAAATCCTGTACAACACAAACTAATGCAGGAGATGAACAAGACCCCAAGAGGCACCCTGTATACCCGGCAGCAAGGGAAGGTCACCATGGTATTGAGGTAAGACACAAAGGTGGTGTCTCTCCTCTCTACGTACAACCAGCTGTACAGGGACGAGGCAAGAGATGTCGTTAAGAGGAACTTCAAGGAGGAGGGGGAGAAGAAAACTTCGAAGAAACCAGTCCGAGCGCCACCCTATGCCATCGACTACGCAAAGTATATGGGAGCTGTTGACAGACACGACCAGCTAAGATCATACCACTCCTGCAGCGGACAGGCCATGAAATGGTGGAAAAAGGTTTTGTACTTCTTGGTCGATACGGCACGTGTAAATGCCTTCATTTGCTATAAGTTGAATAGAGAGGGAGAAGGTAATGTGATGCCCCACCGGCTTTTCACCATCAGCATCGCCAAGGCCCTCATTGCTGGCTTTGCAGAAGGTACGCCTCACCCTCATCAGCAGCATTGCCTAGCTCTAGTCCCCAAGGTCAATAGCCCCACCCACCAGTGCATCCGCCTCAGCAACTCATCCAAGATGTGTGTGCAATGCAGGAGGCGCGGATGGACGACCAAAAAGAACAAACCTATTAGAACAAGGACTGGATGTGGGAGCTGCAACGTCCACCTCTGCAAGGATAGGTGCTTCTTAGAGTTTCACTCAGCTTAAGTTTAAGGACAATCGAATCCCAGCTTCTCCAGGAAAACTAAACGTTGACCAGAAAAAACATTAGAATAACAAAAAACACAGGAATTGAGAAGTTGCATGAAACTAAACGTAACGATTTGCTTCATTTGGAAAACTACTAAAAAAAATCAAATCTGAATCTCATATATTAGTTTGAAACAAATGCTAAACACAAAGATAGATCAAAAGAAAAGCTGCAAATAGATGTTTGTTTGAAACAAATGCTCAACAACAAGATTGATCAAAAGAAAAGTTGCAAATAAAATGTTTGTTCGAAAAAATGATAAACACAAAGACAGATCAAAAGAGAAGCTGTAAATGTTTGAAAAAAGAAAAGTTATAAAAGATGAACAAAAAATGAACAGTATGTGTGCCTTGTTTACTTGAAGAGGTTAGTTAGCCCCAGTTTAATTCAGGGTGGGTCCCTAGAGGGTTCTTCGGTATTTCCCCAGCATCAGCACTGTCCCATACTCCACATGGTAATTCAAAGACAACACAAAAGACAACCATCCCAGCAACTCATTATGGCAGTGAATACACAGCACACAACAACACACCTATTTCGCTTTTCCTTTGGCCAGTGCATATGCAGCACAAATCAGCACAAGTCATTTTGTGCTGGCAACCTACTGTGTACACTCTGAACCCGTGCATGTTTGTGTTCCATATAGAAAGCACATTGCAAAAGAGTGACTGTGGGCACTCGTGCATATTTGTGCTGTAAAACCATAGGAGGGTTAAGGCAACTGATTGTACATGTATTTGGTTCGTTCATCAACATTCTGCCGGTTGGTACAACTACATGTAAATATTCAGATATTTGGTTGGATTACAGGTTGACCAGTGAATTATTATGACTAGTGTTTGACTAGTAAATTATTCGAATTGACTCTGCCCTATGCAAAATCACCGAGCTGTTGACAAATGGAACATGAAATTGACAAACATGGTCAAGAATTCCTTTCTTTGGAATCCATAATTTTAGTGCATACCATAGAGCAATCAACGCAGTAAAAGGCTGGGTGCACCCCACCTTCAAATTAATTGACTCACAATATCAGTACTTCCTGGAAACAATGGGCATTTGCACAAAAATTCTGTTCCTTTTTTTTTTCCGGAGCTTTCCCCAGGAAAGAGGAGGTTGTACTTTGCACCACAAAGGGGGGGGGGGAGAGAAGAGTCTGATCATCCAGTACGTTTGTTATGTCAACTATCTGCCCAAAGTGATTGCATGTGGGGAGTTAACCTCTCATTCCGTTCTGGACTTCTTGGCTTGTGGTTCGTTAATTGCTGCCTGCGAATCTGTGAGACAAAAATAGATGAAACAAAAGATTGACATGGCAGCTAAATGTGCGTGTGATCTGGGAATGGATGAACAAGTGTATAATATGGTTGCTTAGGGACAGCAGTCAACAGTCATTAATACAACTACACTGAAGCCCTCTCCTAGAAGTATGTGCTTCACAGTCTATGGCACATTTGCATGCATAGTTTAACTGCAGAAAATTATGGATTTAGTATCCTCAAACCATACATTATGGTACATGTACAATGTAAATGTATTTGCCGAACCATAAAGTTGAAATTTTATGGATGCAAAAAATAACGAGCCTGCACCAAATAGACACTGTCTGACACTGTCTGTGTCAAGCCCTTAAAAGTCTTACATGTTCATGTACATGTGTGTGTGATCCTCACAGATATTTTCTCAAAAGCCCCCCCCCGATTCAAAATATAAATATGCACATGTGAATGTGTAGGCTGCATAAAAATTCTGTTGATGAATGACCACAGTTCACGTGTATGGTACCTTCTGTGCTGTCTCCAAATACGACGGCCCCTGGCAATTCAAATGATGCGCACATCATCTCTTTATTTGGTGCCACATCCCTGACGTCGTGGATGAGGGCGCCCTCGATGCTGTGACTCAGGACAGCCTCGATGCGATGCCCTGGCTGCATCCGCCTCTTTTGAGAAGCAATGGCAGTGCACGGTGGGGAGCCCAATCCGACCCCTGACCCCTGGCGCAACGTTCCGCAAGAGGTCCGGGAAAGCGTCCAAAAATTCCATAGCCAGCGAGGGCAGGTTCATGACTACGTGGGTCCTCTGGCGAGGATTGCTTTCCGTGTTCCACTCCTCCGCCCTCTTAATCAAGTCTTTGCGCACGACTTCTTTGATAAACTCCCTGCCGTCCAAGTTGTAGGCCTTTATTAACCCCATCTCGATTTTGTTCAATTTGATATTCCGCTGCAGCCACTTAAAGGATTCCGGATTCAGATCATTTGCCAGGACATTACACCCTTTCTTAGCGGCAGGCACGGCAAAAGGCCCCACCCCAGCAAACACATCGTACACGACATCGCCCCTGTTCAGCAGGCCCACAATCCTGGCATGCTCTGTAGAGAGCCGCGGATTCCAGTAGACCTTGGAGAAGTCAAATTCAAAGGAATTACCATGCTCCTTTGTCATGGCAATCAAGTTATTCTCTCCAGCCAGTAGCTCCATGCTGAAGAAGCGAAACTCATTGTTGATTTCTCCAGTCTTATTCACAACAGTTTTCAGTCCTGGATTCTTGTCCATAAGAACTTCACCTTTGAATTTAGGCACAAAAATGAGAAGAAAACTTATAAGAATATCAGAACAGAGCAAACCACGAATTATAATTTTATTTGTTATTTGAAATAAAAATTAAGTCAAATTGTCTGATGTGGAGCCAAATTTTTAAATATTGTCATTTGGTTTCAAGAGTAATATTTTCATTTGGTTCCAAGAGTAAAATCTGAAAAGAAACAAAAACACTAGAATTTAAAAATGGCTTATCACATCAATAGCTTCCTTTACACATGCTGACACTCAGGTCACAGGTTTTTGGTGATGTACAGGATTTCAACCTGAGTCCTACTGGGTAACTGATTCAGCTTGATTGGAGTCTCTGCACCTGAGCAATGACTAGAGTCAAAAGCGGCACATAGTTACACCTGAGTCCCAAAAGTGCAAATACATTATATGATATACAGCGTACATGTAACTGCAGTGCAGAGCACCCTCAAACATCCCTAAGACATGATAGATTCACTACACCTCATCAGCATGCCTAACTGAAGTGGCCTCTGATCCACTCAGGGCAAAACTTGAAAGCATAGCATGCACGTTCAAACACACAGGTGATCTCTTTTCCTGTGGCTGGACCAAGATGATGGAAGTCATTCTATCAATGTTCGTCACCTGGTCACTGTGAATCCATCCACCAGTACAAAAATTAATATCATATCTTCTGTTTTTTGAAAGTTAACTCAATGAAAACCTTGCTTGGCTCTTTTATGTAAAACTCAACTCAAAATACAAAACTCACTGACCCTTTATGCTACACCGGCTGATATCTCAAATGTAACTTTAACCCTAACCCCCTAGGCTCCTGCGCTAGAAAGCATATTGAATCTCACAAAATCCAACAGGTTCATGTTACACTTGTCTATGTACTTGTACATGCAGGTCACTGTACCAAACCTGATAAACTCCAACAGAATGAGCCCGTTGGAGTTTGAGTGATATGGTATGGATGGGTCTATGCAGTATAGGATGACTTGCACTGAACAGTACCAAACCTGATAAAATCAAGCATAGTCCAACAATTGGTACAGCAAGGCAGACACTGCACACAGTGACCTGCATGTGTTCCAACTCACATAGAATCCAACACCATCTCCCTGGGCCTTTCATCCCAAGTCTCACAAAATTCAAGAACAAGTTCCTCAGGAACGGTACCAAACCTGCCAAAACCTCACAAAACCTGCTGTTGGAGTATGGCAGTTAGGGTTAACATAGAACACCTATCAACTTACTTTAGGTATTAAAAAGGTACACAAAATTACCTACCTACCTACTGTACCTATGGATTTAAAACCAAAGACAGGAATAGTGCACATGCATACATATACATGTAGCAAACAACTTACCAATAACATGCTTGTACTTCAGCTGCTCTGGTCTGAGGTTCAAGTGAGCAATGTGACCAATCCGACTGAAGCCTGTTGGTACCTCCACACCTTTGGGCAGCAAGGACCGCAGGACCTCCTCACTTGTCCAGTCGCTGTACCTCAACTCCAGCTGGTACTCGCCAAATTTACCCTCCAAGCTATGCTCCTTCAGAAAGCCGGCGCCCGCCTCTCCCAGTGACAAGACATCATCTGATGAGACGACCTCTGGGTTCAGGAGAAGGACTTTCTCATCAGGGTTGCTTGGATTATTTCTCAAGAACGGCTTGCGGGTCAGTGCTTTTGACTTTAAGGCCCGTAGGCAAACACTAGTCAGCTTCTTGTTAAAACGGACAGCCGGGAGAAGAAGTGTTTTTACAAAGAGGTCACGGTTCAGCATTCCTCCAGCCTCAGGTAAGGTACACACTGGTGGGCGGAAAGCATCCTCTGTGGCCTTTGTGGCCATAGCTGCCACTGGGACACACCACTTAGACCACCTAGCAGGTGCACTGGCATATGACCTTAAGATAGGAGTCACTTTGAAGAAGTGTTGTGACAGGAACATCAACCAGCAGGCCATTCACAGATGAATGCGTCTTCTGAAAACCAATCATATAAAAGTTTAGGCCTCTACTTGTACACACAACTCCTTGACAATGTTTGGCAATGTAACTGCGCAAAAAAATTAAATACACGTAAACCCTTCCCCAGCTGTAGGCCTACATACATATACACATAGGAATCGTTTCTAACATTTGGACAGGGCGAGTAGTATCACCATCTAAATATTAAAGGAGGTGATCCGTAGAGTCCTGGTTACTTACACAAACGTACATGTACTGTACATGTACCCATGCACGTACTGGAAGTGTTTATCAACATTACATGTTTTCACCAACAAAATGGTAATTCCCCAAGTTTTCCTTTTCATGAAATTTTACAGTCCCAGTAACTGAATACTGATGTTTGTTACTTCCACACGGCAAGATGTCATTACACTTGCCCAATAATAGTTGCGAAAACAAAAAAAAAGCAATTCATAGGACTACTAGTAAGGCCTACATGTAAATAAATTGTTCTTGACTTGGCAGAAACATTTTAAATAAGATGTACATTAATTTGGGCAATCTAAAATTGCTAGCAAGGCTGGGATTATGACTAGATGATTATGTTCAGATATTAGCTTGTCAGGTCTAGCAGGCATGACAGGGGACCTGGTCCTTGCCAGAGGTGTACTGACTGGAGAGGGGATAGCACCCCCCCCATGAAATAATTAATTCCAGTCGGCAAATAATAGACCTTTGGTCAGCGAATGAATCCAGAATTGATACATAAACGATACGTTGGCGGTTGGCATCTCCCCTGAAGCATGAAATGTTGCGTAGGCCCCCATCACGAATTTCCATTTCACACGACAGTACAAGCTCAAGTTACAAGTTGGCCGATTGATTCTGGCACCATGGGCACACAGGCCCCCCACAAAGCAACTGCCTTCGCTATACCCCTGGCCCTACCATGTGCATGGTGCAAGTCTAACGTTAATATGTAAGTCTTATCATGCTCATGGGGTGGCGCAAACACCCAGGAGTTTTACAAAATGGTGGGTAGCAACCAATGAAAACTGCAATGAACGCGCGCGTACCTACTGATCAAAGAAATGATTGTGTAATCTGATCCTTTGACCAACTGGTGAATACGTACATTGCCAGGGTTGCTGTTTTCATCAGTTACTACCTGCCACTTTGCGAGACCCAAGTGACCCAAAGTCACTCTTTGGGTCACTTGGTAAACACCTCAAAGCAGCACAGCTGTGTTGTGTTGTGCAATGCACCAACAGTCCCTCATGGGAATATCAGATTGCACTTTTGTGCTGCCCAACAACTGTGCTTCACTGTTTCATGTGCATAATTGTGCAGTAAACCAAATGCAGTGAAGAGGACTGCATAAAAGACCCTGTGTCAGTTTGTGCTGGCAACCACATTGCTGTGTACACACTGAACCTGTGCATGTTTGTGTTCCATGCAAAAAATACATGCTCAAGAGTGACTGTGAGCACTCTTGCCTACTTGTGCTGTAAAACCAAAGGAGGGTTTTAACGCGACGAGAGCAAATGTAGTCTGGTTCCTTGACCTGGATGAAGTTTTTAAATGAAATTCAGGCCATGTCGGAAACGGGCTTCCAGAGCTACTGCTACATGTAGGTCTACTGTATACGCGTCTCCACGCATTCCTAATGGAGTGAAGACCTAGCTCTAGACAAGAGATTCGGATTCAGAATTAGCATATCACATTGGCTGGGTCTGGTAACAAGACATGAAACAAAATGGCATGATGCAGTCAACTTTCGCTGAACTTGGATAAGATTCTGATTTTCTTGCTTAAATATTGTCAAAATTTACCAAGACTACAGCTAGTACTAGGATGAAGGAGTGGACCCTCAAGTTGGTCAAGCACGTACATGTACGTAGGCCTATGTGTAAACCATAGCATAGGCATGGTATATCATGATATAGCGGTCATGACTCATCACTAATTTAGCGTCAACACGGTCAACCATCCATCTGACCATGGAGTGTGTCAACAACTTGAACAAGGGTACAACTTACAAGCACAGCATCAACAAAGCGTCAACAACTTGAAAATACCCTCTACATATTAAAAAGTGGTTTTATCATATCATCATAGAGACTGTAACACTGTGTAAGAGAAACACCGAATCTGCTTGGAAACGATATTAGTTTTCGCGATGTATGAGGGCCGCCATCTTTCTTTCCTCCGGTTGTACTACACCAAGGCCCTTTTCCAATACTCGACTTGGGCTCCGTCGGAGGCTTCGTTCCCAAAACCAATCCCCGATTGTGGGCCTGAAGCGTTTAAATTAAATTATATTACTGTAATTTCTGAATCTCTTGCATCTTATTAGATGTTTTGTGGCATTATTAGACTAATTACTGCGCTTATAGCTTCAAAATCAGCTAGTTAAAAACAATTGAAGCCTTAGCCGCCGAAGTTGAGTATTGGAAAACGGTCCAAATACGCGCCCTAAAACAGTGCAAAATCGGACCGAAATAGCGCCACCTGTTGACTCTGGTGAAGACGTTGGCCTTCCTGTTTTTACTGGAAATTCAAGATTACGGCCAGAAAATCACTTTTCGTTTTAATTTCATGGGGGGTAAGCCACGAATATCTTTTTTTACTCGCCTTTTAAGGAAGATACCCCCAAACAGCAGTAAAACTGAGCGCTCATTTCTGAATGTAGCCGCCCGCCTCTATCCAAAATAGGCCCGCAAATTGGGGCTTTTTGTGAAAGAAATACCCTGAACTGGAAACTATCAGTCCAAAATTCCGGATTTATAAAAATATTTCCATGATGCCTCCTGATTATGGACGTCTTATTGTAAAAACGCCGTGGGATCACAAAATATTAATGAGCTCGCGCGAAGAAATACAACCATTTGGTGGACTGCACCCCCTTGCCCTCCGCCGTGCCGTCCACGCGAAAACAATATGGCGGTAGCTCGGGCTGCACATTAATTACAAACAGCCGCTACTTTTTTCAACACTCAAATGTCATTTTAGATAGATATAATACACTGAATTCGGTATGGGGGGGTGGGATCTTAATCAATAAACACGTAGACAAAAATGCATAAATATGCTTGAATAAACAGCATGACCGAATGACGAACCGCACACAGAGCCTATAACATGCTTAGCGCGCGGGCGTCGCAGTCAATTCAAGGCATGCCGGCAGTATCACAACGTACGGGTAAAAGGTACACTTATGATAATTTATACTTACATCATCATTTGGCTCCCGGGTTGTATGGCGTCACTGGAAAACATGAATTATGTGGAAGTAATCCCTTGATTAACCCTAACGTAACAGGGCCGCGGGGCCGAATTCACGGCCCCCCCCCCAAAAAAAACATTTTCCCCGGTATCGCTGCAGTGCATTCTTCGCAGGAGATGAGTCTTTGGGAGTTTCTAGCTAGAGTAACTCTTTGCTGTCAATTTCAAACACATTTGGTGAAAATTAGACATACCATTCTTGCGCAGAGAGCATTTTTTTCCAAGACGGGTCAGCCAAAAATATATACTTGAACTTCAAATAAGGAATTTACATGCATACCAAGTTTCAAAGAAAATTATTGTAATTTCACGCACACACTGCACTATTATATTAAGACATTTCCCGCATCACAGAGCTTTCTCATTGGCCTCTGTCCTCACCGACTGAAGAGTGATGAGAAACAATCCCTGTTGTAATAGTGTAATATGGAAGGGCTGCGTAGCACCGTGATCAGAATATCAACAAGAATATAATATCAAATCAGTGCTCTGAAATATGTGATTGTCGAGCTTTCGGTAACTGAGTACCTTCTTTAGGGCAAGCAGTTCTGAATGAAAGCGGAAAAATCCTCGTTCATTCCCCCTGGACGCAGCGTTCTAAGTTCGAAAATCATATGACGCTTTACGCAGGATGCAGACGCTTTCGTCACCGAGGGTATGTGGCGGCGTGCTGTGCTTCAGGAGGATAATATACATGTACATTTACAGAGTGTAAAAGGCTTTAGCGCGAGAAACAGCGCGTGAACAAACACGCGCGCGTACTACATTCGTTTGCACTGCACAGTGACGTCACACCTCGGTACTCCATAGAATGACGTCACTGTGAACCAGAAAGTGCAGTGCAAACGAATACGCGTGCGTATCTGTTACGTGCTGGTTCTCGCGCTCATGCCTTTTACACACTAACTGTGCGCGTGACGTATTCACCTCGGTACTCTAGTCCGGAGAACGCGTGTAAGAACCCGCTTGTAACCACCTGTCTTCCTTTCGCCGATTGGGGGTGCACTTTAGCTCGGGGCATTTATCAGTGATTACGTTTTATCTTATAAGAAATAAAGCCCCTTTCAAGAACAAATGGACCATTTCCCAACTTTTCATATCCCTTTTTCCTCTGTGACTTTTTAACGAGATAATATTGAATAACTTTATCCGTAAAGCGAAAATATATACCCACGAGAGAATTGAATCAAATTCATTCACATGCTGGAGAAGTTTATTAATCCAAATTGACTTTTCCAAGCAAACTAATTATAAATTGATATGCGAAACTCTCAAACCATTTTATAAATAAACAACTATTTTTCGTACAAATAACCGATCAGTATAATGAAAGTGGAGAGTACTTCTTTTCTTTTTTCTCAAATAAGCAACAAATTACCAAGGAGAATATACATGGCTACGACGTTTAATCAGTTTTTTTTAAAATGAAATGCTCATCAGTAAATGACAAGTGGGAACAGCACATTATGTAGGAAATTTAATTTAAAGATTGGATTTGTTTTAGCTCTGGTCGCATTATTTGAAGTTCCATCTTATCAAAGCATAATCGAGAGTCGGTAAGATTTCCAAGTCAAATTTACTTAGTTTTCAATTATCGACAGCAACTGTGGAATTGGAAGTTGTTCTTGGGTGAAGAAGAAGGAATAGGCTTCTGTCATCAGCGATCGCTTCTGGTCTTCGCTGATGAGCTTCATTTCCCTTGAAGAAATTCCCTACATTTCATTTCATTTCATTTATTTCATTTTTTCGGGATAATACATACAATAAATCACAGACAAGAAAACAAATAAATACTGCAATAGACATGAGAGAAACATAACAACACCCAATCAGCTCCCGCAGAATTACCCAAAAGAAACAAGTTTCTGTTGAGGGGCTCTCCTAACTTACTGGATAAAACATATAGGAAACATTACAGATATAGTTTATCAAGATGTAAATCAGATTTATACTTAAATGCAAATAATATTACTTAAGGCTGGCAACATAAAAAGCAATAAGTAGCAAAATATCTGAACAAATATGTACCAAAAAGAAAAGTATAGAATGTAATTTAGATTTGTACTTAATTCCAAATAATATACTGAAGGCTGGCAAAAATAAAACTATATATTTTGGAAATATTAAGCCATTAGAAAAATAATGTTAAAAAAAGTGAATACCGAGAATGACAAGAAATAAGTAGCAAAAATATCTACACAAATAAAAAAATAACAACAGAGGCAAAGAAATGATAGGGTAAATACTAAATGGTGAGAGCTGGAGAAAATTACTTAGGGAGTGAAACTCTAGAAAGTATGAGAAATGGGGTTGAGACTGAAAAGATAATCACGCAAAGAATTGATGAAGGATTTGGGGAAAGTTCAAGGCACTGAGAGTTCTCGGACATCTGAGGGAAGAGAATTGAAAAATCTGGGAAAGAGGGCGTACAGAAAAGAAAATTTGAGACAATTTGTTCGACTGTACGGGTGTTCGAAAAAGAAGGGTGTCGGTTTTTCTAGTGTTGGCCTGCGGAAGAAAATGTGAGGAAACAGAAATGTTGTTGAAAAGACACTTAAGGACAAACAAAGCACTGAGGTATACAAGTCTGTTGTAGAAGGGAGGCAAGTGAAGTTTGGATAGACGTTGTTCGTAGGAAAGAGAAATAGCAATATTGTAGGGGACGCAAGATTTGGTGAAGTGACGTGGGATCATCTCAAGGCATTTGATGTGACATCTCAGTCGTATACAATGATTTCTCTCTTCTCTTGCGTCGTTTTTTTTTTTTCGTGACACTCAACTTTTGTTTCGTGGCTTTTAATTTACTCTTCCCTCGCCAACCTAAAAAAATATAAAGGCCTACATGTACGTAAATCCCCAGGCTGCAGCGTGTTCGGGCAAAGCATGTTGTCATGATTGGATGCACTGCCCGTGAAAGCCCTCTATTGGTGGTTTTTATGTATGCGCATTGTACAAACATCCCAACAACACCGCGTACCGTCCTGCACCAAGACTCTAATAAGATCAATGGTGATGCCTACTGATCTTTAGGGTCCAGTCCACTAATTCAAGCCCCATTGAAAACAGTGTAAAATTAGCACCGTTCAGGGCCAATAGCATGCACGCCAACATCCCTGAGATTTCTGAAACTCAAATTAAATTCTTGTCTGGTCACTTATCTTTCAATTTCTTTTCAATTTTTTGTGGGTTAACCAATTACATTTTTAATTATTCCCACAAAGCAAAATCACCCCCCCAAAAGTGATTTTTCCGAAGTCTGATTGCAGCCATTTTTCAAGTGGCAACCCTCAAATTTTTCCTGCACTTAGGACCATTTTTCAACCATAGTTTTCAGCCTCTCTGCCCTCATATGAAAGCTTAAAGACCCAGGGAGTTGATCCTGGCAACGATTTACACAATCTCACCATTTTGGGGGCCAAACAATCTCCTTTTTCAAAAGATACTGTGGGGGAGGCACTTTTAATGCTAATGAGCTGGTCAGAAATTCTCACTTGAGTTAGTGGTCTGCACCCTAAATAATTTTTTTTTACCAAGAGTCGTCAGGGAATCTTTGGGCAGGGAACCAGACCACGCCAATAATAAACTGGTCTGTGTTTTGCGCTGTTTTCTATGCGGGCGTACATTGGTGTAGTGCAATTGTCAATGGCTAGGCTACGGCTATACAAAAACAAAAAGATAGGATGACCGCGCCATACAGTGCTTATCAGCAGCCTCCACGCCTATTGATCATATAGCATTGGCAATGCAGATCACGTTTAACGTTCATTGCCATATGCATAGTGAATTTTAGTATGAGCTGCATGGCGAGCATTAGCGAAGCTGTACTGGTAGATCACAGTTCTAACTATGACTTCGGAGTTTCTGCCACGGGTTAAATTGTAGTTTGACTCATCTCGCATTACATTTTGTATGTATTGAGGACATTTTTCTGAGCGGGTTTATCGGAAAAAAGGGGAAAAATTATGGCCACTCTGTCTCGGAAAGTGGTCGCAGTAGCATTGATCTTTACATTGATGACTGTCCTCGCGTATTTGCACTTCAGTGAATCTCCCATGAAATGTGAGTAGGCTTGCTGACAAGTTGTGGCCATATGGGCCTAGCATGTACATGTAATCCAGGGTAAAAAGATGGTTTAGCGAATAGACTACATGTATGTAGGCCTAGGCCTATGCATGATATGATGAATTCTACATAAAAGATGTGTTGTTTTTCGTACAGTACTGTAATGGCTACATGTATTTTACGGGAAGTTTAACTTAAGGAAGCGCATATTTTGCCGGGAACGGCAAAAGTTTTTCAAAGCTATTTTGCCAGGATGTTTTTCCAAATGTAGGCCTATATTAATTTAGTAAATACCACCTTCAATTTAGCAGTAGCTCAATAGGATAAACCTGAATGCCTGTGTACGTCTTGAAGAGTTCCTATAACATGGTTATGGTGTGGGCACATGCCATGCCTAGGACTCGGGTAGAGGCACCCGTACATGTACATGTAGTGTTTTGGAGGGGGTGTCTTAACTCGCCCAGCATCCAACCTGGGCAGCCTCCGAAGGGTCGGTACAGGGGCAGGGATTCAGCTGAATAGAAAAGTACCCTGTTGTAGATTATCCAACAAGAACGGACCAGCTTGACAGCTCCAAACTTAGTTTTCGTGGCAACGTCAGGGACAGTGGTGGGAAAGGGGGTCAGAGAACAAAGCGGGAGGTTGCTGTGCACATGCCCCAGGGTGGGCTAGATTACTAAAATGGGGGTGCCCACAAGACCCACATAATCTTACTACTTATGTACATGTATGCAGCATCATGAGAATGCTTGTCAACTTGTACGCGTGTGAACTCATATGTGCCAACATGGCCAACTCGGATGGCGACCAACTGGTCGCATGAGTTTACTTTATAATTATACTTCGCAATTTGTGAGAAAAATGAAACAAAAAAATCAAACATTAGGCCTACCTCAGCTAAAAGTTAGTGATTACAGAATCATGTTTGATTCTCTCAGCGAAACAGTTGAGTGCGACAGCTTTGTCAGTGTACAATCGCTCAGTACAGCGACGTCACACAGCCTTTGAAGTTTTAGAATGGGACCAGACCAGTCAATCGTGATGCACCACATAGTGCATGAAAGCCATGGAGACTTGTGCCAGCGTGGATCACAGCAGATCTTTCTGTGCAGACAATTAAACTTCCTGATGTTTCCCAATTAAATCTTTTTTTATGAATGGAAATACATGTACATGTAACTCACCAAGCTCACAGGAAAGAGATCTGGCGAAAAGAAACCTCAGGAAAATCAGGAGATTTAGTGGGAAAATTTAATGGAGAATTAGAGTGATCTTGTCTCAGAGGAGGTCTGCATGGTCTGTCAAATCTGCTTTTATGGAAGGGCATGATTTTATGACCATCATAAAACTTTGATTCTTTTTTTACATATATTGGACATACATGTACATGTACCGGTACCTCTTCAAGTTTACTTGAAGTAAGCGGGTGTGATCTGAAACTGTTGCACTATGTTTTGTTTGTTTTGTTGATTGTTTCAATATATATGTAATGTTGACCCAATTTATATTTGTATTTTACTATGTCTTGATTGACCCAAGGTTTTGATTCATTTTTCAAAATCACACTCGTAGAAAAACTGCACGCCTGGAAATGTCCAGGAGTGTGTTTTTTGCACGCCTGCAATTTCCAAATCACAAAGACTGGTTGACCAAACCATATGAATTGGTTGTTGGTACCATGCGTGTACATGTTGACCTGTTCTCTATCACAGTTACCAGTAGCACACTAGCCTACCAGGCCTCAGTCATGTCAGTGTAATGCAGTGTGCCCTCCACGACAACAAAAAAAGGTGTAAGCAAAGCTATTGTCAAGAAGGCAGTATACATGTATGCTCTGTATTTTGACGGCACCGGTTGAATTTAGCAAAATGATAGATTGCTGGATAAGCAATAAAAATGCACAGTAGTCCTTCATGTACTACATGATACTATGTAAGTGTTTTGGGGGACATAAAAGTATGTCGCGACTTCATCTTCATGAGATGGAATTATGGAAATCAGACCACTTTATGCAGTTTCAGATTTTTTTGGGGGTACAAACAGTCCTCCAGAACCACAAGTCTAGGAAAACAAAATGTGGTAATTAAGTGCTGGAGTCAATTCACGGGTACAATAACCAAAACTTAAAAAAGGTTTTAATATTTTGGGATGAAAAAGCCACCGCGTGATATTCGAAGCCAGCTAGAAAAATATTTCAGCATGCTCGTAAGATATACTTGTACATGTAGCTAGGTGCCATCAACTGCAATTGCCATCATCCCTATGGTGTTGAGCATTGCCTCCCCATGGCCTTCTGCTTTCACCTGGGGATTAGATCGTTTGCGTGTTCATGAGGATCAGTCTGGTGCCTGACCATACTTTTAATTGGTGTTCGTTTTAGTCTGTGGTGTCTGGTATTAACACAGGGTCAAGTCCTCATGGCATGCAATTTTATCCTAGCAAACATGAAATCAAGTACATGTTCTATGTGTACGTACCTTGAAATTAAACATCAAATACGTACATGTACTTGTAACTGTACACAGGATAATTGTGGGGACTACCTGGAAATAAAGTAACTCCTTGGGAGGAGGTTATGTCCTCTTCGCTGCAAGTCTTGCATAATTATTAGTGGTATTTTCTTACATGTACATTTTTTATACGTATACATTACATTGCAGTTGAAAGGTACTTTCAGAAGGGGAAAGTTTCACAATTCTTCCAATCCGGGAAAATGTACATGTATATTCATTTCACAAATTGTGAACGATTTTCCCCTTCAGTGGGAAATTTTTCACAACTTGCATGTATTTCACAAGCTGGAAAAATTTTCACACTCTTTTAAGTGGGAAAAATGTTCACAAGTGGGAAAAAAGTTTCACATATTATCCCACACGTGGGAAAAGATATTCATGCCTTTTCACACAGTTACATGTACATGTACCTTTCATTTGTAATAGCACATGTAGTGTACATGTATGCATCAAAGAAGACACTGTCTATGCACATGTACATGTACCTACCTGTAGCTGTGCACCCCCTTACCTTGACAGGTAGCTGGCTGCATGAAGTACTGCAATTTAGCCGAGGCCGGCAAAATACTGCATGTATAAATTGCATACTTTAGATGTGTCTGAATCCAAAAAGACACTCTATGCGTGATGGTGACACTAGACTTATGTGTACTTCTAAATATGAAATAAATGTTTCATTTACATGTAGGATCAACATATGTATCTGCCTTTCCTTTCCTAGGCAATGTTAAAAAGTGTCTGTCCACTCCGAGCAATATTTGTAAAACTGATACCCCTAGGTGCAATATGAGCCAATATTTCTATTGTATTCAATGCCTGGAACTTCAAGAGTTGATTTTGTTCAGCAGTTTTAAAGGTTTGTATAACAAATTATTTGATAAATTCTGTACTCAAGCAGAAAATGCCTTTCCTGAACAGGTGGACAGGCGCTTAGATGAGACATTGGGAGAAGGCCAAATGCCAAATGTGAAGGCAATACATGCACATGTACCCGCACCATGTACTGGTACAACTACTGTACATGTACATCACAGCTAACACTGACATGCCCTTATACCTCATTATTCATTGTGCAATACCTGCATATACATGTATCCCGGTCATCTACATGTAATTGGTGGATGGTTGATCACGTGCCATTGATTATTCGTTTTATTCAATGGCACCTGTTGAATAGAACTTCCTTTCACTATACCGTACATTAACTTGTTTCAGCTCCCATTTCACGTTCTGGCAATTTCATTCACAAGAGGAAAAGAAAGTAGGGACCCACTCTAATATTACATGTACACAAATATGTTCTGCAAATGAGGGATGTCAATATGTGAGGACCGTTAATCGACCTCCTTTACAGAAGAGGGGATAATGAATTTTTCACTTGCATGCAGGGGTAGGAATAATTTCATAAGGTGACCAATGAAATGTTCTATTCCATGAAACAAAATTCCATTAATATTTGTATAAAGTAGGCCTAAAGACCTCTACCACTTGGGTGCCCTGCAAATGCGTTTAATGTCATGCATTTGCCCTCCCAATAGTTCCTATACATATTAAGAGTGTAAAATAAGCCAAAATTATTTATGTCATTCTTTTTTTCAGCCAAATTACAGCTGTACAAATTACATGTATCCGTACATGTACAAGGGGCTACATATCCTGGGTATCCTCACAATACAAATTCCAAAATACAGTTCGTAGCAGGTTTAACTTTACACGTAGTAGGTTTAACAGTCAAGGATGGCAACGGAATAAAACAAAGTTAACTTGTGCAGGCAGAGAACCTGCTACAGTATTGATTGTATGAAATGCAAACTTGTATGAACAGAAAACAGATGCAAGAAAGTAAAACTGAAAGTGCACATGTACTGATACCATCAGTAAATAAAATTGTGAAATTGAAAACACATGTACAATAGTACATGTACGCATCAGTAAATTGAATACTTAAAAGCCAGATGTGGCCAAACATCAATGCTGGGAAAGTTATAATGAAGAACATGTAAACGCCAGAGCAACTGTAAACATTTTACAACTGTTTAAATTCACCTCACAAGTAAAGGTATGAGTTTATGTGTATAAGGTTTCACAGATGCCCGAACAACAGGGCAGGCTTTCCACACAATTCACAAACAATACGGTAATCCTAAGAACACAGACCTGCATTTACACATGTTCTGATACAGGTACGTACTGGTACAAGAAAGTGAGCATTGCAATGTGGAAACATAAAGTGTACATTTACGTGTGGTTAATTTACGTACGTGATGACAGAGAAAAACTAGAGAGGAAATGCCTTGCTACATGTACGTACACATATGTATGGGCACATGTATGTAGATTCAAACATGTGCATGTACTGTAATCTACATATATACATATATTGATAGTGTGGTGCTCTGAGATGTCTTCGACTCTTATATCATTGATTACTTATATTGCAGACAATTTGGTTGAATGGATATCATTGGGTGTTCACAGTCTTCTGTAGTCTGATTCTCAGGTCAAAAATTGGACTATTTTTTTTCAGAGAATCTGTTAGTCCATTACATACATGTATGCATGTATTCACATGTACCGGTACATGGAGCTGCCAATTGTGATCAAAATGGGAGGAAGATTCCTACCCATTCTGGAACATGACCTAATAAAATGTCTTGGAATTTTCTCAACCCAGCGTCATTTATCTTTGCCTAGTGTTATTGTTTGCCAATATCTGAAAAGGTAAATGGTTTAAAAACCAGACTGGCCTGACATACACGTACATGTACTGTTCACGTGTACATGTAGTATAGTCATTGTTGTCATATCGGTACTCCACTTTCACCAGTGAAGGATACGTTGTACATGTACATGTGTACTTGTGTATGTATAAGGCAGGGATTCAGAACCAGTTTTATCGTGTTTATTGCAGTCATCATGGTCTGGCTGTTCCAGTACAAATGGAACATGTACCTGTTCGAGGTGCTGCTAATGGATACATCTACATTGGCAACAGTAACCTTGTGAATCACTGAGTAATTGCCATTATGTGTGGATCTGTTTGATTATTTATTAATTTGAGTTAGTATTAATAGAGAGTGGCCATTTCTCATTTGTATCGGTTTCATATCTCATTCAAGTGTTATTGGTAGACATTTTTTAATTTAAGACATTTGCAGTGTGTGTGAGTTTGTTTCTGCATTCAATTGGGGACCTTGAACAATAGAGGACAATAAGGTCCCCGATTGACAGAGGGTCCCCGATTGACAACTCTGTACAAAACATATGAGTGGTCTTCTAAAAAAGTTAAAGTACAAACAAAAGAGGAACAATAGGGGGTCCCCAGTTGCAGGCAAATACACACTTATGTGTGTGTGTGTGTGTGTATTTATGAAGGAACAGAGTTGCCCTACTCCATGTTTCCTTCCTCTGTCATTTCACGGATTTGACCGTGAACTGTTACTGATGTACAGGTGCATTGAACCGTCGTGGTACATGTAGATGAACATGTACACTGTGTGGTTTCATTTTTGGAATGAGAAATTTTACTTGTTGACAGTGTTTGAAAAGTCTGTTTCTCATTCCATCACGAACTCACATTCATGGAATAGAATTTCTAAGTCATTGCAGTGTCTGCCAGGCTTCTACTCCGCCTTCCACAAAAAAAGGACAAAAAACAAAAAGAACTCAGGGTCATGATGGTAATACCTTCATTATACATGTACATGATGAATTCAGTTTAAAACAATAAAGGATAATACCAGTACCTTTACTGTGATTCCAGGGTTGAAAAAAACATTGCAGCCCACTGGATCAGAACCTTAGTACAATGTACATGTACATGTTTTTCATTTATGTACAGATACATGGGGTACATGTACGTTGCATGTAGGTGCTGTAATAAGTAAGTGATGGGACCATGGCAAAATATACCCATATTGATATTATTTACCGGATGATTTCACTGCTAAATTAACTCAATTTGTCATATTTGCATTCCTGTTTTGAAAAATAGTAAGTACAGTAAATATTGTACTAAGATTTCACAAAAGATCAGTTGTTGAAAGCCTTCCTGCTCACCCTAAAACCAGTCTAGCCTGAGGAAGATGGCTGTTTACAGGTCCTGGTACCTTTTGGATGTGTACTCTTATACATACATGTACATGTTCTTATGGCAACTCATGTTCTGTTCAGAAAATGGCTAGAACTATAATAACCAAGTGAAAATGGCCAAAAGTACATTTACACTGGTCCCACCAATAATAATTCATACATGTACATTGTGTACATGTACTGGCACATGTACCCAGATATGCTTACTGATGCATAATACATTTTGCCTTGGATCATCAGACATCCTTAAGGACCCTACAGTTCTAATGCTACTGGAATAATTTATTGCCTTCACTTTGAACCGCGTGAAAAATGTAGATCATTTTCATGTAACGTTTGGTTTAACCACATATACCAGTACTCAATACAGTTTTCACGTACTGTACATGTACCAGTACACACACATGTACATGTAATAGAAAAACTGGTCTGAACTGTCTGCCTATTTTATCAGACATGTACCGGTAACATACATGTACACTGTGCATGTATTTTAATATTTCCAAAATACAGAAAAGAAGACGAGGATTTAAACCATACTCTTTACATGTGATGCCAGAAAAAGTGTACAAGTTGAGAGGGCCTGCATGTGCTGCAGTGTCATGCTTAATAAATGTACAGTGTACCTGTATGAGTTCAGAAAAATGAAAATGAAAGGCTTGGAAAAAAATGATTTAGGACTTGACTTGGGACAAGTTGACTGGTAAAGACTTGACTTTGGGGAAAATGACTTGTGTCTGGACTTCACTTGGGAAAACTTGAAGAGGAAAAATACACTGTACATGTAACTTGTCTGCTTGTATTGGTCAGTGGTGTAGCTAGGATTTTACTGGGGGGCACAAAGGGGGCACCAGCATCTTGGGAGGGCACCAGCTTTCAATGGTGTGTTTTTGGGGGCAAGTTTTGTTAGCCTTGTTCAATACAGTGTATCTATTCATCCATTTTTGTTTTCAGTGGGGGGGCCACCGGGAATTGTGGGGGGGCACAAGTCCCCTCAGCCCCCCCCCCCGGCGGCTGGTACAGGTACATGTGCGTATATGTGTTTATGTTTACATACATTTACGTATACAAGTACATGTACAGCTACATTACATTACACGGATACAATGGACATATAGTGGTAGTAGAAAATACATTGTAGGCACCGTCGATATTGTGTCTTGGTCGATATACAGTGGAGCACCACTATAACAAACACGACGGGGTCCAAGCTAAATTTTCAGTACAGCGGTCGTTCGGTATTGTGAAATCAACTGCCGAACCCTTCGTTGCCATGTTGAATAGTGCCCTTTCTTGTCTGACTGCAGTGCACCTTCTTGTGATACTATGATTCGCTGTTTTGATGATGTTTTGCTGTTGCATTCACATTTGAGGTTTCTAGAAATGTATCCGTTAATTTTTTTGTTTTTTGGCAAGCTGAGAAGCAAGTGCGAGCCTATCAATAACGATGTTTTCGATGGTTTCATAAGAAATTTCGATATTCGATTTTTCTGAAAAATCGGATATTTTCGATACATCAATATTACCAAATAACTAACATCGGCGATATCGATATCAAACCCATATCGATAATATTGATATATCGACGGTGCTTAGAAGAAAAAGGGTTTAGTTACAGCACCGAATATTACAAGCCATGCTAGATTTTTAGTGGTCATTGAGCCCTGAATGATTTTTCTTCAGGAACCTGACATTTATGATTTTTGTGTATGTTTGTTTTGTTTTCAAAGACTTTCATCCGGTGCTAGAATCAGTGACACATCCCAACAGTAATGCTGGTGAGAAGGAACACCGCATCGTCATCATTGGTTCAGGTCCCACCTCACTTGGAGCAGCCCAGCGACTCCATGAGCTTCAGGGGAAATATTTTAACACCAAGGTGACTATTATAGAGCAGCAGGACAAACCAGGTGGGCTTGCTTCATCAGAGCGGGACAAAAAGGGCTTTCTTTGGGACATGGGAGGCCATGTGGTCTTCTCCCATTACGATTACTTTGATAAGACACTGGACCGGGCTGTGGCACACTGGAACCAGCGAGTGCGGGCGGCATATGCTTTCATGATGGGTTCTGATGGCAAAAGGAGGTTCATTTCTTACCCCGTCCAAAACAACATTGAAGTGATGGACAAGACTGACCAACAGAAATGTCTTGTGGGTCTGGAAGAGATCACCCGTAACCCGAGCAAAGAAAAACCTGCAAATTTTGATGAGTGGCTGCAACAGAAATTTGGGACTGGTCTGTGTGACGTATTCATGCGGAAGTATAACAAGAAAGTCTGGACTGTCGATACCACCGAGATGAACACGGTTTGGGTGGGGGAACGTGTTGCTGTCCCTGATATCAACAAAATCAAGGCCAAGATAGCAGCTTATGACAACGGAAGCCGATTGGAGGATTCAGGATGGGGACCTAATAGGTTCTTCCGATTTCCCAGATACAATGGCACAGGGGGCATATGGCAAGGAGTTGCCAGTTTACTCCCTCAAGAGTGGTTTCAGTTTCGAACAGAGGTGACAGGAGTGGACCTGGACTCGAAAAGATTGTTTCTCAAGAACAGAGGAGATGACAGGAGGAGGTACACTCTGTCGTATGACACGCTCATAACTACTGAGCCACTGGACATGTTTGTTAACATGCTGGAAGGTAAGGATATATCACTGGGTCAGATGAAAGAACTTGTCTCAGGACTGGTGTACTCCCATACTCACGTCATAGGCATTGGGCTTTTGGGCAAGCCTCCCAAGTTTCTGTCTGACAAGTCTTGGATGTACTTCCCAGACTCTGATTCACCATTCTACCGGGTCACAGTGTTCTCAAACTATTCTGATGATCACGTGCCAAAGCCGGGCGCTTATTGGTCACTTATGTGCGAGGCAGCAGAGCCAAAGGACGCGACCAATCCAAAATACTGGACAAAGAAAAGCGTTGTTGCAGCCACTGTAGAGGCACTGATCACTTATGGATTTATCACTTCTGACATTGTAGTTTCAAAATACTACCGACGACTTGACCATGGCTATCCAGTCCCTCACCTGAACAGGGAAAAGATCTTAAGCATTGTCCAGCCATGGTTAGGGGCACAGAGCATCTACTCCCGTGGTCGTTTTGGTGGTTGGCGGTATGAGGTTGCCAACCAAGACCATTCATTCATGCAGGGAGTGGAGATCGTGGACAGAATAGTGCGGGGAATACCAGAGGAAACGTATCCAGATCCAAACCTCGTGAATACGCGCAAGAACACAGGCAGATTCCTGCAGCAACCCTTGAGCTATGAGTTTGTCATTGCACACTATAATGAGAATCTGGACTGGCTGAAGCCATTTGCGAACCACAGTCACATTTATCACAAAGGACCAAACATGGAACCACCTTTTCCAGTCATAAAGTGGGAAACACTGCCCAACCTGGGTCGGGAATCACACACCTATCTCCACCACATCATAACCAATTATGATAACCTTGCAAATATAACAGTGTTTCTTCAGGGGCACGGGCCTCGAAAAGACGGAGGCTTCTGCTTTCCAAATCCAATGGATTATGTCAATAATGCTTTAAGGAACCAATTCTGTAGGGCAGCAGGAAGAACCAAAGATTGGAGTGGTCTGAGATACACAGGCAGTATGCCACAAGATCTGAAGTCGGGAGTTCTTCGAAAGTCCAACATTACTCTGAGCGATGTGTATACTGCCATGTTTAACACGCCACATCCACCCTCCTTGCCTAGATGCTTAAAGGGTTGCTTTTCGGGCACGAGGGACAATATCCGGAAGCGTCCAAAAAGTTTTTATGAGAAACTAATGCGCTTTGTTGACTTCCACCCTAATCCCGAGGAGGGACATTATATTGAGAGATTGTGGTGCATCATAGTTAATCCCGTTTGAAGGGAAATCCACCTTACTTTACCTCAGTTCTTTTATGCAGACTTGACTCTTTGTCACACTCATTTGAAAGGCAGCAATCGCCAGAGTAACACCTGAAAGGTTACCATCACTCTCAGATTTACCGCACAGATGTCGTATGATGTACATGCACGCACATGTACAAATGTTTATGTACATTTCGCGTATACATGTATGTACAAGTATTCTAGACAGTAACAAGGAAAAGATACTGTTCGTGGTTTTTGAAAATGTGTTAACATTGCCTCTTTTGAAAATGAATGGTTTTGCTTGTACAGCAGTAACTTTTACCACAATTGGATATTGATCTGTCACCCGTATAACTGTATATAAAGATATTAATAACTGTACTTTGGGGTCCAGAATGGGGTTTGAGTGGAAATGAAGGATTTTAGGTACTGTACGCAATTGCTTTTAAATGCAAAATGCAAGTTTTATTGGAGATTTTTCTTCTTCAGGCAGAGAAAAATAGTTAATATTTTTGGGATGGGGGAAGCAGCTGATGTGCATGTACATGGTTAATCAAATTCAGATGTAAATGTGGTCCTAGAAACTGTAAAGAGGAAGTATAATTTGAGTGGCATAGTGAGTGACACTACATATACATGTACCTCCTTGTAATCTTGTCACCTGCCTTTCAAATACACTGGGATCTGTTTCAACATGCTTGTTGAGTTGAGCCATGTGCATGTAATGCTCTTCATTGAGGTGACATAGGCCTAAATGGAAAAAAGTTACATACATACAGGTACATATACATGTACTGCGGACTACAGCTTTAGGAAACTTAAACTACATGTATACATGTATGTATTACGTAATGAACCTGTACATGTATGTTGCGAAAATTTCCTTTTGTAGTGTGATTGATGACCCACCCTCCCTGTTTTCCAAAACAAATGAATGGGTTGAATTTTTCTTTGGTCTTTGAATGCCCCTCAACTCCAAGGTTGTGTGGCTTGTTTGATTCAGGGCCTGTTTGTTTCACACGGATCTGCATCGTCATCAGTGATCCCGTAGTTGGTTCGCGCTATCCATTTGCCGGGTTCTGATTCCAGTGAACCAAGGGCAGATCATGATCAGTGATCACGATCCGAATATGCGTGAAACAAGCAAGGCCCCTAGTTTGATAAAACACTGTTCAAACAGTGACAGGTTTACCTGTACTTGTTGCCTCTGGCTTGGGGCATAAAAACATGTATAATGGGGTGATGTGAGAATTGCTCAGTAAATGTACATTTCCGAATTTACATTACTTTCCTAGTAACTGGAAGCAAACAACAAAGAGCTTGATCGCTGTGTTTTTCTGTTTTTACGGAGTGATAAAATGTTCTTTCGTTAGTAGGACAAAAATGTAGACAATACATGTACATGTATACACAATCTCCGCACGAGTCGCCGTGTGTTTTCACTAATGCGTAATGGTGTACATGTATTAGCATTCTCCAAATCTTACATATCGTGACTTTGTACAAATTCCTCAGTCCTTAACATAAAAGTGATCGAAAATTGGTATTGAAATGGATGGTATTTTAAAACGTGTTTATCTCAGAATATCCTTTTGGCAAAGTTTTGATTTTTTTGTCACTTATTGAAAATAGCGATGAATTTGTTTTGATATAAACATCCAAATTGCTCCCTTGTGTCTCATTTAACCTTATTTCAAACTTTTTCATTGTATGTATATGTAGGTCAATAGGATGTTTTACTTTTTATGTTGACGAGTATCTTCATATTCATGAGCAGAGCTGTGATGTCAATTCAGAAAAAAAGTCTGAACGTTACATTTTTTGGGCACAAAAGTTCTGCGTGTTTGCGGATTGTGTCGGACTAATTGTTCTCATCATTACTTATTAATAGTACATGTAAAACTATTTGCATAGCAATAGGCAAACACCGATCCCTTCCTCAGAAATGTTTTCAATTAGTAAATTCTGGGTAAGAATCTGTGCACTGCGCTGTGTCTTGTCTGGATGACATTACATCGACAGCGCCCTTAGTTGTCTCAGAAAACATGGATAGTTTTAAAGTTTAAAAGTGTGATTTTCATTTAATTTAACCAAATAAGAATGGAAACGGGTTTCCATACATTGAAGGAGAGTACGCAGTTGCAGAAAAAATGTCCAAGTAATATTTATTTCTGCTAGACGTTAATGTTTAGGGTGATCTCTTGTGAAAATTTGACACCAACTTTGAATTATAGTTCTTGTGAAAAGTCTGTTTAGTTTTGCTTTTTTAAAACATGGGCTTGTAAAGTGCTAAACGAAAACGTAATTTTTTTGAAGGCGTTGTGCAATACCAGTTACCATATATGTACATGTAGATGTGATAATCAGATGCTTTGTCCATGTTGGTTGAAAGTTTGTGGACATGGATGCAGTCATTGCTTATTGCGGGTTACTATAAAATTATGACCAGTGTTGCCCATACCTGAAGAGGAGGTAGGCAGTCTTGGCTTTCTGTGGCAGTTGGCCCTGGGAGCCTGAATGCAACGGCGGCAGAACGTTTTTCAAAGTGGGGGCGGGGGAGTTGTGGGACCATCAGGCATCAGCCATTGATATGCTGACCCATTGAGCCCCACCACTTTACAGGATCTGCAAAAGATGGAGGGGTCATGCCCCCAATCGAAAAAGTTGGGGGCCGCCAGCCTCTCAACAGCTTGGATGGATTACTAGGAGAAATGTCCATGTTCATGTGAATGTTCCTGCTTATTGGAGAACGATCAGTACGTGTAGATTGTAAGCGGCTTTAATAAGGAAATACATGTGTACTTGGCCCGGTTTTAAACGTGCGTTTAAGACTTGCTCAGGAGAATGGCCGCGACCAGTGCCTGAGCCGCAGGCGAGGGCATCATCAGCGTTCAGTCTCCTGAGCCGGTCTTAAACGTCGGGCTAAGCATAATATTTATTCCCATTCATAAATACCTTTTAAGTCGGAGTGGCAAAACGAGTTAATTTCCATGTATGTTGGATTTCCAGCAATTTTGTTCTAGAATTTTACTTTCATTTTCTCGAACACCTCCATTCATTTTAAGGTGCATTCCTTTTGCATGTTGTCCAATTGTCCAATAGAATTTCCTTTTACGTGGCGCGTTCTGCGTGCTTCATCGCACACAGACTAGTTACCAATAGGGATGGAGTATACTGTCTCGTATCCAGGTACCGGCGCGTGATCAATGGAGAGGGCGAATATCACATCTCAGCGGGATTGTCGTATGCTAATAGACGGTCAAAATTGCACGTTGTTGAATAGGGAGGCTCTCTGAGATATTAATGAATAATACTTGTCTGTGGGCTGATATACTACATTGAGCTAACAAATCGTTGCTTGTGTCAGTCAATATATAAACAGTGTTCTAAATTATGTAATTTCCGAGCTTTCGGTAACTGGGTACCTTCGTTAGGGCAAGCCGATTCAGTTCTGGATGAATACAGAGAAATCCATGTTCATTCCACCTGGATGTAGTCTTGGTTTCAAGACGTTAGTGCTTGATAGCGGACACCGTGCATAGTGTGTCCCCTAACGACTTACAATTAGACTGTGCGCCAGCTCGCACTAACGTCTAGGGAATCTTGCAGCAGCGTTTTAATTTGTTCTTTATTTTTCCCTCGGCTTTCCAAGGGAACCAATCAGCACTCGCTAAAATGCATGCATAATAAATTTTGATGGCCTTAATAATACACCATGGCATTATGGCTGTCTGCAGTCCCGTCAACACAGGCACGACAACACAGACGTTCGTACAGAGTTAGCACGGAGTAGAACGGGTGAAACTCGGACTAGTTTAGGCCTAGGATATGACAGAGGATGCTGTTCTTGGTGACCCATAATCATGTACAGTCAGTATGCCCTCCCCAGCTAACTAAAGCGTCCTTAGAGACCATATAGACCTTAACCTTCAAGGACGGAGTACCCGGACTGCAAGTTGGTTGTCGTTTTCTTGCTGCACGTGTAGGTTTATTGCCGCTTGTGTGAGTAATTTGGTCTCGGGCAGCATGCCCATTGTGAGTTGCAAAAAACGAGAACTTATTTATTGTGTGATATCAGACAACGATTTTGTTTTCCCAATTTTTCTGCCACAAACATCGCAAACGTGATGCGATGCAGCACAACTGTAGTCCCCAACGATATCTTTTAGAAGAGTGGCAATTTCACGTCTAGTATGGAGTGAAAAATATGTCTTACATGTCACTAACTCCTTCCCACAAACCAGAACACTATCGACAGGGTGCTGCCCGCGTGAAGCCACAATGTTGTTCGAACTTCGAAGTACATGTACATGTACATAATTATAATACCTAGGCTATAAATATTTAAGAAGATCGGACATTTGCATACAACTGCCACACCCCCATTCCGGCAAGATTCCCAAGACGTTAGTGAGAGTAAGTAAAATCTAGGTGTGCGGAGGCGCTCTTCAACAGAAATAAAACAACTATCGATCCCTGACGTCTTAGGCCAAGACTAACCTGGATGCAGCTCAAGTTCTTGCGGCTCTCGAAGCAACCAAAATCAAGAAAATCAATGTACCCCAAGCTCAAACCAGACAAATCTCATTGTACGCCCATATCCACAAACAGTGCTAACCAAAAGAGTTTGGTACCAGTAGTTACCCATCCAACCAGATCTCCCCCTAACTGATAGCCAACGCTCTGTCCTCGTGGGCTGAATTTCATCCCACTGACGAACCGATGGGATAAGTTCAAAACCCGTCAGGACGTCGACAAGTTCTTCTGTCATATGCGTGTGCGAGCCTTCTTCCACAACAAAGACTTATAAGGTCAGTTCGTTCTGATTTGGGTACGTCTACTCGGAATGACGACTTGTCTAAGGTCATTGTTAAGCTTGCGCCCACCAAGTCCGTCTGGAGTCCAGCCTCTGCTCTCAACAAAACGCTCGACCGTAGTACGTGTCTGGCCTTGATAATACATTTAGTATATTTATGCCTGACGTCCGAGCTTATTTGCATAAATGCATGTTAATGAGGTAGGCGGAGCTAAGCTTAAATTATTGATGAGACAGAATACTAATGAGGTAGGCGGAGGCAACCCTAAAAACTTGATCGGAGGGAATAGCACCAGATTTGCAGTCGATCGGACAGAAGTGGCGGGAAATGAGCAACCAATCGGTGCCTAGTGCATCGGTTGAACGGGGCAATTGGAGCGAGTGTATCGTTTGAAACGGACCAATCGGCGCGGGAGCCTATTGTTTGAAACATAGCGCGCGCGGGCCTGTCAGGAGTTGTTTTGGAGCACGATGAAATCGCGCACGCCTACGGAATTGCAATTGTGTCGATTCGTGCACAATTAGTTAAAAGAGTGCGATTGCGCAGGTTTGGAAATACGTACTTCGTTGGAACAATTGATGCTGGCGCTCGGATTGTCTAAACCCGATATTTTTCGACACAGAAGAAAAAAGGTACAACGAATGGGCTCAGTGTTATTACGCGCTTACTATGTGGAAACAATGCCTGTATAAAAATGCTTCCGTGGAATGACTCATCACGGCGTGTCGGCAATGTGACATTACGCAAAAGGCCCACGAGTGCTTAAAGCTACAAAGCGGCGATAGTCCTAAAAAGGACTGATTGGATTGGACTTACTTGTCAAGTCGTGAGAGCAAGCGATGACCCTGTGGAGGCAATATGTAACGAGAATAATAAGACAGCTGAGGAGTCAATCTCTTTTTTGGAGATGTGGTGACCCTGAGAATGACCGTTTAGTTTTTTCTTGGTGACGAAGACCGCTTCATGGTGCCACTACACCACCTCCTTCAGTGGCTCAGGGATGTCCAAAACAGCTACCATGGCGCGCAGGTCGCCTCCAAACATGAACGTGTCAAGATGACTGGCCATTGAAACATTAAAGAGGGGTATTGGAGGAAGAAGAACAAAGGGTGGCGGCAGTGGCAATACCCTGTAAATTCGGATCTTTTCTAGACGATGCCCTCCGTGATCGCCCGGTCTGTGGTATACGCAGTGACACCTGCTGACTAAAGATTCTCCAAGGCCATTGAACTAGCCAAAACACTCGAGACGGCAACAAAGGATCTACATGAAATCAAGGCTAGGGGAGACGGGACTGTAGTCCAGGCTCTCCAAAAGTTGAAACTGCGCCAGCCACGCCGCTTCAGCAAACCTCTAAGCAAGGATCAGCGTTCCCCCGACCCTTGACCTAGTGGGGGATAATGTAATAAGCGTGGCTACCACTCCTCTCACAAAACATGCCCTGCCACAGGCCAACACTGAAAGAACTGCAAGAAGATGGGCCACTTCTCTAAAGTCTGCTGCTCGAGGCCAAAATAGATGCAAGCCATTCTCCCTACTGATTCGGAAGAGGAATGACCAGCAGTGTTGCAGAAAACGAATTTGCTGTTGGTGCTGTCCGCCACAAGCAGCTGCCCATTGATGACATTTGGCGGCAAGATGTATACGTTCAGGACCACACAGTGCCATTTCTGCTCGACACTGGATCAGAGGTCTATACTTTTCCGCGAGACATTTTCAACTCACTGAATGTCCCTGATAAGAACCTCTAGCCACCCTCGATTCGTCTAACTGGCTTCTTTGGAGGGAAAGCCACGCCCATCGGCCAGACTACACTGATATGACTGGTGAACCAGTCACAGGCAGGCACGCCTGTGAATCACTTGACTTGGTGCAACGTGTCTACACTCTATTCGGCCATGAGAGTGTTTTTGAAGGAGGGCGATGTCTGCATGGGCAAACAGTCAGTATCAATATAGATGAAGCAGCCGCTCCTTACTGTGTCACAACTCCTCGTCGTATCCACACCCCTCTCATGCCCCAACTGAAGGAAGAGTTGGAAGGGATGGAGAATCTGGGCATTATTCGGCGGATCACCAAACCCACTGATTGGTGTTTGCCTACCGTGATTGCACCGAAAATGAATGGTACAATCCTTCTTTGTGTCGACCTCAGACGGCTAAATGAAGCAATAACTAGGGAGAGATTCACCATACCGAGTGTAGAAAAAGTCTCGGGAAAGATAATAGGCGCCCAGATATTCTTCTTACTCGATGCCAAACACGGCTTCTGGCAAGTACCACTTGCTGAGGACAGTCAGGAGTTAACGACCTTCATTATGCCTTTTGGGCGCTTTTGCTTCAAGCGACTCCTATTTGGCATCACGTCAGCCCCAGAAATGTACCAATGAATAATGGGTGACCTGTTGATCGGAATACAGAGGGTTGAGGTATACATGGATGATGTTCTCATTACTGGCTGCATAAAAGAAGAACGCGATGAACGACTCCAATATGTTCTCACGATTATACAGAACGCGGGGCTGAAGCTCAACCAAGACAAATGCAAAATAGCTCAGAGAAAGGTTGACTCCCTTGGCATGAAGCTGGACAAGGACGGCATCCATCCCGACCCTACAAAGATAGCAGCTATCATACAGATGGTGCCACCTGTCGCACCCGGTTTTAGCGAAGCGCGGCAAAAGGTGCGAAACCCGCGTGCAGATCCCGAACCACTCGCAAGGACAGGAAAAATTCAATCAGAAAAAAAAATATTGTTTAAGGGGAAAAAAATACAAATTTATTGTTATCAAATAAATAAAGCGAAAAGAAATTGAACTTATAATTAAATAATTAATTAACCTCAACTACAATTACATACAGCAATCTGGTGCGCCTGGTATACACCGGTGGAAATTCCTAAATAAACTCAACTCAGTCAATTAATCAATCTAATGTGCCACGAACAATCAAGAGGTAAACCAAATACGGTACTTAAATATTGCGCATGTCACTTAAAATTATATTAACTTCTAATGTATATCCAATAGCAGTTAACTAATCGAACTGAACCTTCCTCACTTCTACTACCTTACTGTGAACGTAACTAAATACTTAACAAGGAAATCACAGCAAAACAATACAGAAAAAAAAACCAATAAAGTATTCCGGAATATTATCCAGTCATTTGGGCCCACCGCGGTATTTAGTTTGTGTGCCTGTTTCTTTCTTGTAGAGTCCGGCGATCCCCGTGCGTCGGCTCTCTCATTCGGTGCCTCACTGGATCTGCCGTACAGCTCCGATGAGCAGCGATGTCGGGCGTACTGTGTCGGCGTCAATCAGACGGCTTGTTCTTAGTGCTGTGCGGTGCGCCCCGTCACCAGACTTTGTATCGTCATGGACCTGGCTTGTCTCATGAAACGCCTGTCCCGCTCATCAGCACCGACTAAAATGCCGTCTACGAACCAATATTAAATATGGGATAATAATAGCTACCTAATCATATTACAACGACGATTACTCTTTAAGAAGGCGTAAATATTATCTCAACTCAATCAGTTCATATCGATGTCATTCGGTCAACAAATACTCTTAAAATACATCAAAAACACACAAAAGTGTAAAAGTGAATCAACACCTTTCTGTTAATTATTAAGTAAATGAATAAGTAAACTCGATATGAAACTACAACCACGTTTCTCATCTCAAGAAACAGATAGGCTAACTCATGTCACTAGCATGACGGAACTTAAAGTCACCAGACTATATTCTTTGTTTGGACCAGGTTTCCAATGGTGTACATCGAAGGGGAATTGCATTAAAACAGAAAAATCATCATAAAAATTCAAATACTAAAAAATAATGCAATCGACCATACTTACAGTCAGATAGGGTTTTGGTCCCTTGGACATCTGGCCAATCTCGACCGATCCCGGTCTCAAATCAGCAAAAAGCTGCTCAAAATCATAGCGCAATTGCGTCTAACCACCTCGGGTTATTTTTCTCGCGGGGATTTTCTTTATTTTCATCACATGACCACGGCACTAATTTACGTTACAAAAACCAAACAGTCACAGACCCAAAATAAAAGCTTCATTCAAATAACTTATAAATATTCATATGAACACGGTCCACTGAATCCTTCAGCGCACAGGCTATGCGGATACTTGTGTGTGTGTGTGCGTAGGCATTGTACAGTACAACCTACGCCGCGTACACCAAAAAAAAAGGAAATTTTTTATGCATGTAGTAATACTTACCCAATCTGCGATGAAGGGAAAAAGGAAGGAAATTGAAAGGAAACTAAATATTAGAAAATGAGAGAGAAAAAAAATATATATACAAATTTCGACAGCAACTGTGACACCACCAACTAACACAGCCGAAGTAAAACGACTCATGGGCATGGTGAATTGGTTGGCCAGATCAATTCCTCATGTATCTTCAGTTGCTACGCCAATCAATGACCTACTGAAGAGTGATGTCAGCTGGACGTAAGGACCACACCAGCAATCAGCCTTCCGCAGGTTGAAGACGCTCCTGACATTAGCCCCTGCCCTTGCATTTTATGATGCCACTAAGTCGACGATTGTCAGCGCTGATGCCAGTAAATATGGTCTTGGCGGCTGTATTCTGCAGCAACAAGACTACTCAGAGTGGAAACCGGTGGCATACTGCTCAAGAAGTCTTACCAAAGCAGAACGCCAGTACGCCAAGATAGAAAAAGAGCTGTTGGCCTCGGTGTGGACATATGAAAGGTTCTACGTGTACCTGAGAGGCCTCCCTGTCACAATTCAGACCGACCATAAGCCGCTTGTTCCTTTCATTAATAACAAAGACTTGTGTGATTACACCGCTGAGGTGTCAACGACATCATGCGCCTCATGAAGTACAACTGCACTGCTGTGTATGTACCTGGCACACCCTTTGTAGTGGCCGATACCCTGTCTCGTGTCCCACTGGAGTCACTGGTCACTGAATGTGACAACCTTTCCGATGAAGTAGAGGCGCACATCCATATGGTGACATACCATTGGCTAGTTTCCCAGGGAAAGTTGGAGGAGACCACACGAGAAACTGCCCTTGATCCTGTGCACTTGATCCAAGCAAGTTACACCATATGGAACCAGTGGTTGGCCAAAGTACTCGAAAGACGTGGAGTCATCAACAATGAGGCTCTACTGGGAAGAACAGGAAGTCTTTTCAAGGGGCTTCTCACCTATGGACACCGTATTGTCATCCCAGCAAAGATGCAACAAGAGATGCTCTCCAGAAACCATGAAGGACACCTGGAAATTTCCAAGTGCAGAGCACGAGCTGCCCAAGCTGTTTGTTGGCGGGTATTGGGACCGATATTGGCCAATATGTAGAGAGATGTTCCTACAGTCAGTCCAGGCATTCAGCACAACGTGCAGAGCCCTTGATCTCCACGCCCTTTCCAGACAGACCTTGGCAACGACTCGCTTGTGACCTAGCAGATGTCAATGGTAGACACTATCTAGTGCTGGTGAACTACAACTCCAGATGGATTGACCTACACCATCTTCACAAGGTCACATCATCGGCAGTTATCAATTTTTTGAAAGCTGCTTTTGCCGGATTTGGAGTGTCAGAGGTCATAATCACAGATAATGGCCCCCAATTCCTCACCGAGTTTGACGACTTCGCCAGAGTGAGACATCCAGCACCATACTTCCAGCCCTAACTACCCCAGTCAAATGGATTCAAAGTTGTATGATTTTGTTTAATGCCCAAAGAGGTGACGAGCAAAATGGCTGGAAATTTCACTCACGGTGTGTGGCTGTTTAAAAAGAAACGTGTACAAAACATAAAGGGAAATATTATATATTTAAAATTCCATAATAAATCAGGAGATGACGTCATTATGACGTCATATTCGCAAAAGACCTTTGTTATAAGTTACTTAAGTGTGTAAAGTTTCAAAATCATATGACCTTGTTTAATGCCCAAGAGGTGAGAAGAAAAATAGGTGTTAGAACAAGAAGAAGGAAAAAAGAATGAAAAATAAGCAGCTAGAGAAACAAAGCCTTTTCCGCACTGTGCAGAAAAGCCAATGATGTGATGCGCCGTTTTTGGATCCTGGAAATAGCCTGGATTGATGGTCGCCGATACACTTCATTGCAGCGGCAGCCCTGAGCCCGAGTACACTTTTGCCGTGTATTAAGTCCTACCTTCAAGGTCTTAGTTGCACTATCCCCGATTCAAAAGCACACACGTTTTCCCCTACAAGATTTATGACATTTTTTTGACCACACCAAATGTTACAGTTCCATATCTCTGGTAATAAGGTCATGGGAGTCGTGAAGGCTGTAACGGCTATTTCCTAAACTGTGGCTGTTGTCGTCGGCGCTTTATCGACATCAACGATGACTTGTTGATGTGAGGTATGCATAATGTGCGACGTGCTTGCATTTGAGCAGCAACGGCACCCAACCACATGCGTTGCAGGCAAAGTCGATGTGATCGGGGAGGTAGTACCATTTGTGGCGTGTCCTCTTGAAGTCTTACCTGCTCTCTTCCACTCTGACTAGTGAATCCCTCACCACAGTTCGTATTCTCTTAATATCTGTCTGTTCACAGCTTCCCCTTCCCAGCTGTTACTGCACACTTATTCAGGTGACGCGCGCTTTGGTCTTAAAATCGTAGCTTGTCTGCCAAGCTTATGGTTTTCCTGGTGTAGCTCTCCATAAATATCAGATTTTGGAAAACGACCGTGTAGCATCCTTCTCACATGCCCGGCCTAAAGTAGCCGAGAAGCTGCTGTGAGGCCTTCTTCCTTTTAAGATCTAGCTCTGTTTCAGAACCTCTCCCTCAGGGACCTGCTCTTTCCTTCTGATGTATAGAAGTTGCCATAGTTGACGAATCATAGTCACGGTGAGCATCTTAATTAACGTGCTGTCGGTACGGGTCATGCTCTCAGTTGAATAAAGCAGACATGGCCAGACAGCAACATTTTACACTTTATTCTTTGCCAGCAGCCTTACGTCATGGCGGGACCCACGTTTGGGTTGGTCACCGAATAATTTTTTTATGACTGCTCAATTCTTTCGGTTTACTTCCAAGTCTGAAAGATTCTGTGGCCTTCAGCGCCATACTATTGAACCAGTGTTGGAGTCGGGTCCATCACAAGTCCTTTCATAAGTCTCTTCAAGGGTCCAGCCAGTCATAAATAACAAGCCGAAAAATGACAAAAGAATGCTTTGTCACCGTTCATTTGAATAGCTTGTGACTTGGCTTAAGACAGAATCACTTGTGATAGACTTAGAGGGACTTGTGATAGGCACAAATACAACACTGCATTGAATATATCATGGGTTTCTTCGGCATTCCTCCGATGGCCGGTATGCTGATATAAGAGTTTGGTTTTGGATGCATCTATTCTCAGCCCGAAAAGGGTGGCAGCGGTTTGCATATCCTCTAGATCAACAGCAACCATAGCTGCATAGAGAAGCTGTCGGACATTACTATTCTCTGGTCTTGGTGCACAGGCCTTAAGCCTGGAAAGGTCAAAGAGCTTTCCATATTCGGTGGTCCTGATGAGTGTGAAGAGTGTCGGTACTATAAACTATTCTGCCTCACTCCGTGCCTGGTGTTAAAGTCATTGCTGACGTGACAATAACAGAATCCGGCGCCCTCGACACTTTTGTCAATGTCACCGTAGAGGAGTTTTCATGAGCTGAACCTCAAGCAGTTTTTAGAGTAACTCTTGCGGTCATGTTGACACCAAATTTGTGAAAATTGAACACAATGGCCTTGCCAAGCTCCCATTTTTTCCCCTGGACAGGTCAGCCAAAAATTTACACGTTGTCACTACCATGCTCAATGCTCGCAGACTGGCACGCTTGCATGCTAGGTTTGACTCAATAATTTGACCTTTAATGGTTTCAGACGTGTAGGATCTATGCAGAATATTGTTTCACCATGCAAATTGGGTCTGGCTTCAACATTCTATCCAGGCATTATTAAATGTATAATGAGAGTTTTGTGCCCACTTAAATGAATGATCGTCGTCACTAAAATGAAATATGGAGTGCTGGTATTAGAATATTATTAATTAATCAGGGAAATTTCCCCTCTTCCATGCTGCCTTTTTTCTCAACTAGGGATAGGACAGGTCTCAGATCCTCAGGCTTTATTAGGTTGGGGTTTCTCCTTTCTTTCCGTCTGCCCCTCCCTTACTCTGGACCGGGTTGGGTGTTCCGTTGACACAACGCACAACTACTCCGTACCGGTACGCCTTGTGCTCCAAAAGCAAAAATTGGCAATTAATTTGTGGCCTTATGCATCATACGCACTTCATGCCGTATTATTTTACCGGTGACGACATTTCAAGGGTCATAATAATGCATTATACATGTACCAACACTAGTTGAATTCGAATGCGAATTCGATTTGCTTACTTAGCTATTGAAATGGTGAAATAAGTAGTAAAAGTTATAGAAAAACCGTCGGGAATTTATAAATATCCACTGCCTTTCTATGCGCTTTATTTTTGGAATTTATAAACATGCACTCCTCTCTTCCGGCATTCTCGTTATTGAAAATTCAAAAATATTTGTTGTCATTGTCAGCAAGGAAGATAAATACTTGTTCTGTGCAGTCGCGCGAGTATTTGGCCATGCTGAGTGTAGTGCGAAAACTAAGAGCGTCATTCTTGCACATGCCATCCCATCTTTCGAAGTTGTGAATGGCAGCCATCTTTTCGGTAACTGCTTTTATTATGGAAGGATAGCGCAAAAAGTCTACTCATGGGTATCCTTGTGGAACAAGAGCTCTTACTGGAAAAAAAATGGCTACCGTGCATGACCCCTAAAGGGAGAGGACCATCAAGCACCGGTCTACCACATAGGAATAGGTGGAATCAGCAATGCGGTTTGATTCTCCATTAAAACCCACGGTGGACGCTTTTCCCTTGCTGCACAATGCGGCCGGGGTTTTCTTCGCGGTATTTGTGAGGTAAATTTTCCCTCTCGGAGGTCGTTGGAAAAGTGTTATTATATGAAGTGAAGCGACGCGTGTGCATCGGTAAGGGGTTTGTGAGCCCTGAGCCCACATTGGTTGAGATGCTATCCTCTGGTAAGGAAGACCAATCTCAGCAACAAGACACAAATTTTGTTTTGAGGATACAGTCTCTTCAATTCGTCGAGGAAATGTCCTGATGGAGAAAATCCCAGCAAAGAAAACCCTACACTGAACTGTTTTTACAAAATAAAATTGTAGGTTATATTTTTATTAATTTAGGTTCGTGAAACTCACCAAGCACCTTGTCTTCACAACATTGAGTGGAAGATTACACGTGCCACTTACTTAGCACTCCTCGAAAATGAGGATTAGCCATCGTTTGTACCCATGTCAATGCATAACATATCAATTGGTCTCGAAATCATTTCCCGACAATATTTTGTGTGCACTGTTTGCAACAAAATGGTCATATGTCTGACCGGGATGCTCTTCAACGAACAAGTCGCATACACGACCCTACATAGTCAACTACACGCTGATGGTTCCCACTACACTCCTTCAGGAGCCTCGCAGGGAATGAATGACCAAATAAATACATAAGGGTCTGATTGGCATATTTATCTCAGAATAAGTGATTTCGAAGTTCACAGTTCAACACGGTTCTGATATTTGGTTGTCTAAGAGAATCAATCAATGGAAACAAGCAAAAGTGAAAGAAGTAGCCTAACACTATCCTGCAGTGTAGGCTCACTGTACATACTAATATCTCACCATATCAGAGACCATTGTGTGGTCAAAGACAACCTGAACTGCTTTCGCCAGTTTTGTAAATGGAGGGACAACAATGGGCTCCGTGCCAGCGTTAGCCACAAAAACATTAACTGATGCACCTTTAATATGATCGATACATTCAGGTATCTGCATGACACAACACTGAGTGATAAGAGACACTGGATGACTGAGCTTCCCTAAGACCACCATTAACTGTCAAACACAACGATGAAGCCCTTATCAAAAAATCCATGTCATCTGGTAAAAGAGTGTCAACATTCAACTGGCACTGGACACATTGAACCATGCCGCCCTGAACAACCTCTCACCCGAAGGAAACACATTTACAGCCAACGACTCAGGAGTACAAACATCTGAACCACTGTCCTTGACCCCAGAAATAGTTTGTACCCAACGAAGTTCTAATTTCCCCGTCTGGATCAAACTGCAGTGAGAATTTAACCGACACTTGCGATGCCACTTGTCGCAGAATGTAGCACACAGGAATTACAGGACACTGATTTTTGGGAGCATTGGAAAAGCCTCATTCTCCCTGAACACATAAAAGCTGCCCCTAATCGTCTGGTCAAACACCGCCAAGGTGGTCTCAAGTTGGCCCTGGGCAGGAATTTATAAATTAGTTGCCCCCATTACAATAATGAGCGTACCCAATGGTTACAACTTCCCAAGAGCACTTGCCATGTGTGCAGTATAAAACCTGACAGACACCAAAGAGGTCTCCACTCCACTATCCAGCAAACATTTAATAGGAATGCCATTAATAATGACAGAAGCCGTAGGAGTTCCGGCCAGAAGTCTACGCTGCATCAGATGATGTCAACTTCACGTCAGCCAAGACAGTATCGTCCGTCGCCATATCACAAACAACATGCGCTTGATCGTCATCATGAGAAACAAGAACCGTGGGCACTACACGAGATCTGTCCCCTTTCACACTGCCCTCTTTGACAGAGGTTGGCCATTTCCCGAAGGCTGACTACGTGGCTGCTTTTCCGAAGCCGTAGCTTCCAGTTTCTTACCTTCAATCCTTTCATCGGTATCAGCCACAGACTCCATCCTATCATGTAACCTAACAAGTGAACGGCTATCAACAAGGTTCTCTTCCAGAAGCTGACTGCGAGTATACAGTGCACAAGTCAATAATTGTTAAGTTACAGGGGCGCCAAATTTACCCCGAAGTAGAGCTTCCAGCCTGGTCAATGTGTCCCTCTCCTGGAGAGGTGTACACATGACCTCCTCCCGCGCGACGCCCAACAAATAGTGAAAAGTCGTGTTGATTATTTCAGGCTCAGACAGCCCATGCTGCTTTGAGTTTGTGTTCAAATCATGCAGCCACCCAACAATGGTCTGGTAACCCGACTTCCTAGGCAAGCCATTGAACTTGTTCAACTTCATTATTGGGGCTCTCTGGTGCCTTAGGTTTTGGAAGGCACCAACCAAAGTATCAGCAAGCACCCGATTAGATTGTGAAATTGCTTTGGCAATATTGTCCGGAAGCGCCATGAATACAAATGCCCAAAGGTGTGGAAAAAAGAGTGGTACAGTATAACTACACCCTGATCATTATAGTCGACCGACAAATAACCAAATTCACGTAGCATGTTCAGGGCAAACAACAATTTAACAGCTGCTCTTCCAAAAATACACAAACAAACAAGGCACAAAACAGCAGAAATGCTAACTTTGCACCACGGCTCAACCAAGAGCTCGGTGCTTCAAAACATATAATAATTTCAAAGGGAAGTTCAACACAGTTGTTAATGGAACTTGCCATTAACTGCTGTAGGGCCCTCTTTGTAATACTTACCCGAGGAAACAAACACTAACCAACAGAGGCATGGTCTAAATTTTCCATTGAGGTCGACATCTAAAGCCATGTTTTTGTCTCTTACTATTGATAAAAATGTGACCAAATAGCCAGAGATTACCGCCATTGTTAACTACGAGTCTAGTGCACGCAAGGAGGTAATCCACCGTGACCTAGCTATTCTTATTGTTATCCGGGTCTGGAAATGAGAAACTATGTATCTTTCTTTGTGTTTTGCTTGGGAAAACCTTTCGTAAGTTGTATGCTCATATGGAGATACATGACTCTGTAATCAAAAGTTACTGTCAGTACTACCGTTAGACTACCTGTACTTAATGCTTCATGTAATTTTGCTCCATTTGGAATTTGCGAACCTAGCTTTAGTCAGGTGTACACGTATACTCTCTGCGATATCCAAGAACCAGAACAATGACCCTTAATGCTTCAGTCGAGACCCTTGTATTTGGGGGTTCATAACCATTAGCACCCTGTTCCTATTACAAGGGAACAAATTGTACTTCTTCGAAAAAAAATTATCTAAACAAAATGTTGGCGATGTCCTCTTTCAGATCAGAAAGAAAAAAGAACAGGGCTTTTGATTTTTGAGAGAATTTTTTTAGTAAAACGGCAGCGTAAATTACCGCCCCGAAGAGATTTGTGAACGACAAATAAGCAAATGTAGTGTGGTTCCTTGACCTGGATGGAGTAATGGTTTCCCTAAGGTCAAAATGTTAGTTTGAGAAAGTGGACTTTGTTTCCTTGTAGGAATAGGGTGCTAATGGTAATGAACCCCTGTGTTTGTGTTTCTTCCATCTGGGTATTGTTGATGTGCTTGATCTATTGTACTGGTTAAACCTCAATCGACCACACACGCACACTTGCGGCGGTACAACAAAAATCCAGGCTTCAAATGACACTAGGCCTACAAAATTGACCCTTGCGAGTGCCGACCATTACAATGAAAACTCCTCTGTACAGCTCTCCCGCAATGAGATTGAAGAGAACACTTTTACCTCCCAAGTTGCCCTGCGTGTCTGCCTACTATGCTCCAAGTTCATGAGGCTGTTCCTCCGACCTGTTTATCTCGCTGTCAAAGTAGTAGCTGCCCGGCATGACCAGCTCTTCAGTGACATCATCCTGTGCAGATCAGCAAGCAAGTAGGCCTAACTGGAGTGGCTAACACATGAACCTACATACTGATGTACCGCTGCTGGCTGGATGAATCTTCTGAGGTGGGGCAAGGGTGTACCTTTCTCAGTGGTCAGTACTGGTGCTTGCACAAACTAGTTGATCACATCTTGTCCTTTATCGTGATGTGCCATGTGATGTGCTAAACTCTGTGAACTGTGAATTGAATATTCTCATGCATAGATTATAGACCGGTCATTTATTGTTCAGTTCTAGTTGAGGTGTATTTTACATGTATACATTATGTTTCCATATTCAATTAGCATTTGTAATTTGTTTGATATTGCTTACATCATGTACGTCCATGTACAGTAGAATTTTGATTTAACTATAACGTCAAAGGAACACCCTCAAACTTCGAGTTAAGTAGGGTTGTATTTCATTGTTAATCTATTGCCAGGAATGTAATCTTTCCTTCAGTTAACAGGATTTTCAAGTTACCAAAGTTTGAAGTGTTGAGGTTTATTGCGTTTTACTTATTGATACGCTGGTATGGTTTCTGATTGTTTGTACTGTTGAGTGTTAAAAATAACAAAATGCATCTCCCGGAGCAGGACAACCAGCAGCAGATTGCGCAAGAGCAACTCAAGTTTAGGGCATCGGTTTCAGCGTGGCGCAAATGTGCCAATCGTGTAGAAAGCTTGCTCTCTGACTCCGACGATGTGACTACACTGAAACAAGGACGGAGTCACTTGGTACATGCAATGAGCCACCTATCTGCAACATACTGCGAACTTGAAGACCTGCAGTTGCAAACATATACTCAACACCATGCCTCACATAAAAGATATGAAGCTGTTGAAGAGGAAAATCGTCAACTTGTTAAAAGAATTTGCAAACGCATTATTCAGTTGGAGTCTGACCACGACGAGATAAAATCTACGGTGTCCTCTAGAAGCCACCACTCACTGAGGTCATCCGGTTCAAGAAGGCTAGGTGTCCCTGACAGGGCATGAGTTGCAACAGAAGCTGCAGCCATTAGAGCCAAACTGAAGTTTTCTGATCTCGATGCAAAGAAACTGGAAGAATTTGAGTTGAAAAGGGCAGAGCTTGAGAAGGTGATTACACTGAAGGAACTACATGTTGCAAAGGTGACACTAGAAACTTTGGACAGGGAGCAACCTGAATTACGAATAGATGACCTTAAAGAAGAGGTTTCCAAGGAAGAGAAATATGCGTATGTTGAAAAATACCTGGAAACTCATGCGACTACGGGAGAGAATCCCGTAGATCCCATCACCACCCATGGTGTCGTGACTGACAGCTCAAGTTTAACGCTTGCGACCCACCGAAATCCTCTGCCAACGCCTGGCCTACCCAACACCGGGACACTGACAACCATAAAACCACCCGTGGCTTCAAATACGGTCATTTCACTAAACCCCTTTGCAAGTGACTTTACTCCAAGTTCCATTTCTAAGAAGTTAACGAATGGAGAGGCCCACCCGAACCTGATTGACACTACTGCGATTTCCTCACCTACGCCCAAGCCGTCAAGTATCCCGAAGACTAGTATCGGTACAGGAAAATCTGATGAAAATAAAACGGCCAAAATGGTGGGAACATCAGTAGGCGATACATGACAGCAGATATCGTGTCTAGCTGAATGCCTTGCGAAACAGTAAAGCGCCAACCGTCCCCCCCCCGAACCCAGGGTGTTCACTGGAGACCCTTTGAAGTATCCCAACTGGAAGAGTGCGTTTGAAGCCCTCATTGAACAGAGAGGAGTTCCTCCTTCTGAGAGGCTGCATCATCTAAAGAAATACATTAGAGGCTGCGCAAAACAAGCCATAGAAGGATATTTCTTCCTCACCGCTGATGACGCCTTCGACCAGGCGAAAAAGCTACTGGAGAAGAGATATGGAGATGCCTTCGTTGTAGAAAATGCTTTCCGTGACAAGTTAGACATGCACGTGGCCTAGGGTACCCCCTGCGATGGAAAGGCTTTACGTGACTTGGCAGATTTTATGCGGCAGTGCCGCACAGCCACGGAAAGTATTGGCCACCTGGGTGTTTTGAATGATGAGTGGGAACACCGAAGGATTTTGGGAAAGCTTCCTGATTGGCTGATTATTAGATGGGCAAGACAGGTTTCATAGCACAAGTCCAAAAAAAGGAAAGTACCCATCGTTCAGCAAACTTTTCAAATTCATTGAAGAGGAAGCCGATATAGCTTGCGACCCGGTAACCTCACCCCAGGGGATTAAGGGCCTTGTTTCAATAGAGGACAAGCCTGGCAGAAGTAAGACAAAGAAATCTGGGACAGGCTCCTTCACCACAGGAGCAAGGGAAATGCAGTGTAAGAGTGACCACCGAGAGAGGTTCACACTTAGTCGAAGGGAATGCCCCCTGTGCGGAAGGGGCCATTACCTTGATGTCTGCCAGTCCTTTCTGGCAGTGGCAATGGCAAAACAAAAGGAGTTCGTGAAGATGAAAGGTCTTTGTTTTGGATGCCAGCATCAAGCGCACCTATCCAAACACTGCAAGAAGAGACAAACCTGCAAGAACTGTAGTAAGCGACACCCCACATCATTGCACGGGGATGTTAATGAGACAAACAAGCCAAATGTGAACGCTATCATAATAGAGCCCCCAGCAGGAACAAAAACTCCTATCTCAAATACCACCAAAATCAGCCTCTTCAGTGACATAGAGGACGGTGGGAAATGCTCTATGACAGTTCCAGCGTGGCTATCTCATGGCGACAACCCAGAGGTTAAAATACTGGTCTGTGCCTTACTAGACACCCAGTCCGATACAACTTTCATACTTGACAGCACTTGCACTGCTCTTGGAGCGAATGGATAGAGGTCCAGCTGTTGTTGTCAGCCATGTTTGCGAGAGACCAAAGAGTTACAAGCAGCAATGTAGATGGTCTGATAGTTAGGGGCCATGATAGTCCAATGAGGATTCCACTTCCTGCAGCGTATACAAGAGGGGTGATGCCTGACAGTAGCACTCATATTCCCACCCCTGCCATGACCAGAAACTGGCCACATTTGGAAAGAGTTGTGGAATACCGATGACACCTGCCGACTGTGAGATAGGCCTTCTTATAGGCTACAACAGCCCAAAGGCGTTGGCACCACGTGAAGTCATACCCCCCACTGACAACGGACCATATGCCCAGAAAACTGATCTTGGTTGGGGGATGGTGGGAGTTGTCGATCCCACTCAGGGTCAGCATGACACTCACAATGTTATTGGTGTGAGCCACAGAGTTCTGACTTGCGAGATACCTTCCACATTATCAAACATTAAGATAAGAGCAAAAACTAAGGGGCAACAGAACCATGTTCAGTTGTCTTTTAGGACTCGGGTGAAGGAGCTCATCACCCCCTTTGAAGTGACAAAAATGATGGAACTTGACTCCAGTGAACGAATCACCAAGAACAAGTCTTTGTCACATGATGACATGGAGTTCTTGAAGAAGATGGAAAAGAGTGCTCACCTGGAGCCAGATGGGCACCTTATCATACCACTGCCAGAGCCACCTGAGCTTAGGAACAACGAAAAACTGGTACGGCATCAACTAAGCAGTGAAAGAGTCGCTTCATCAGGAATCCTATTCAAGACTACAGCACATTCATGAACAACCTGATTAAGAACGGGCATGAAGAGAAAAGTCCCGAGGATGAACCAGAATCGAGCAATAGTGGCCGGGTTTGGTCCATAACCCATCATGGCATTTATAATGCCAATAAGCCGGATAGAATACGCATCGCGTTCGACTGCAGTGCAAATTTCCACGGTGACTCCTTAAACAACAGGGCCCAGACCCGACCAACACCCTAGTGGGAGTCATCTGCAGATTCAGGCGAGAATAAGTGGCCATTATCTATGATGTGGAGCAAATGTTCTTTCAGTTTCGAGTAGCATCGGAACGCCGTAATTTTCTCAGATTTCTCTGTCGGGAGAATGGTGACTACAGAAGGGAACCCATCTCATACCGTATGAATGTACATTTGTTCGGTGCCGTGTTATAGCTAGGCTGTGCGAACTTTGGGTTGAAGAAGATTGCGAATGACTATGAGACAAAGGTTTGTTCGGTAGCAGCAGACTTTATGAGAAGAAACTTCTATGTTGACGATCGGCTAACATCTGCACCCACTGCTGACCAAACCATCGACCTGATTTTCAACACGAAGAAACTTTACGCTTGTGGAGGCTTGCGCCTCCACAAATTTGTCTCAAACTCAAGAGCAGTGCAGGACACCATTGATGTCAAAGACTGAGCTAAGGGAATCACAAATCTTGATCTGAGTCATGACGCTTTGCCAATTGAGAGAGCTCTAGGTGTGGAGTAGTGCATCGATCGGATGTTTTTCAGTTCCTCATCCTCATGAAGGATCGACCACTTACTAGACGTGGAGTGTTGTCAGCAATATGCTCAGTCTATGACCCTTTGGGTTTCGTAGCTGCCACGGTGCTCAGTGGTAAACGGATCCTGCAATGCCTGTGTAAGGAAGATTCTGGATGGGATGACTCCCCTCCCCGATTCTGCAAGAGAGAGATGGGAACAATGGAGAACCGAGCTGCATGTGCTGGAGCACCTTAAGATTCCTCGGTGCTTCAAGCCACATAACTTCGGGCAGGTGAAATCAACTGATATCCATCATTTTTCAGATGCCGGTACTGTCTGCCATGCGCAATGCTCATACTTGCGCCTCATTGATGTTCACGGCAAAGTACACTGTTCTCTGATAATGGTTAAAGCTCGAGTCTCCCCTTCAAGCAACTTACAGTTCCTCATCTGGAACTCAATGCCGCAGTAATGTCGGCGAAAGTCAGTTCAGTACTGAAGAAGGAACTGAAATACGAAAACCCGACAGAGGTATTCTTGACAGACAAGGTCGTCTTCAGCTACATTGCCAACGACGCTCGCAGGTTTCATGTTTTTGTCGGGAACTGGATGCAACAGTTCAGAGAACTTACCAAGCCATCACAGTGGAGATATATCGCCTCTGAAGAAAATCCAGCAGACAGTGGATCAAGAGGCACCACAGCAAAAGAGTTGTTTTTTGGTTAAAGGGACCGACATTCCTGTGGAAGGAGGAGCTTCAAGTATCAGAGGCCTCCCAACCAACGATTACTGAAGGTGACCCAGAGGTTAGGAAGGTGCGTACCATGGCTGTACAAAACAGCAATGATAGCTTGGATCTGGAGCGCTTGGAGTGTTTCTCTGACTGGCATCATGTCAATAGAGCAGTAGCTGCTTGTCTCAAGTTGAAATCTCGCTGCAAGGACCGCTCCGTGAAGAAGCCTCGGGAGGCAGCGGCTATAGCAGAATCTCGCAAGCATGCTATTCCGGCCTACTAGACCACCAGGATCGAAGATCTTCTTCAATGTGAGATCGAGATAATCCGAACTGTCCAGAGGAAGATCTGTGCTGAAGAGATCAAGGCTTTACAGATAATCAGTGTTTGTGACAGCAAGGTGGGAAGGCTCACTGCCAGAAAACGAAATATGATCATTAGGAAGACCAGTTGCTTATATCGGTTGGACCCCTTCATTGACGCTGGTGGCCTGGTACGTGTTGGAGGACGTATCAAGGGATCCCACTTTCCCTCGCAAGTTCAAGCACCCAGCGATACTACCTAGGAAGCATCACGTAACCAATATGGCCGTACGGTCTTGTCATCGGCAAGGCGTAGCCCACCAAGGTCGCAGCATGACAACAAATCAAATCAGAGCCGCTGGATACTCGATAATTGGATGCAGTTCAGCAGTCACCGACTTCATTTCCAACCGTATTACTTGTAAGAAGCCGTATGGCAAGGTCGTAGTGCAGAAGATGGCAGAGCTGCCTGAAGATCGGTACACCTGCTCTCCCTTTCACCTATTGTGGAGTTGATTTTTTTGGCCCGTGGTACATCAGAGAACGACGAAATGAAGTGAAAAGGTATGGCGTGCTTTTCACTTGCTTGGCCAGTCGTGCAATCCACATCGAAACCTCGTCCTCAGTACTGACTCCTTCATCTGTGCCTTGCGGCGTTTTCTACCTTTCAGAGGCCCCATCCGCCTACTAAGGTCTGACCGAGGTACTAATTTTGTCGGAGCTCGAAATGAACTTGAGGAGGCCATAGCAGAATTGAACCTTGAACACTTGAAACGGTTTCTACTTCAAGAAGGCTGTGATCTGTTCAAATTCAAGGTGAATGTCCCATCAGCTAGCCACGCGAGCGGAGTCTGGTAGCGTCAGATACGTTCATTGCGCAGAGTACTCGCATCCTTGATGGACAAAGCAGGCTCCCAGCTCAACGACAATTCACCCAGAACGCTTATGTGCGAGGCAGCGACCGTAGTAAACAGTAGACCTCTCACAGCACAAACCTTGAAGGACCCTACCTCTTTGGAACTACTAACACCTAACCGTCTGTTAACTGTAAAGTCCAAAGTTATTCTGCCTCCCCTTGGTGCCTTTCAACAGGCCAATCTGTACTTACAAAAGCAGTGGTGGAGAGTCCAACACCTGGCAAATGAGTTCTGGACACGTTGGAAAAGGGAATTTCTCCAGAACCTACAGTTACGACAGAAGTGGGTTCGTTCATTCTTTAACTTGAACATCTGTGACATTGTTATCATTACAGACAACAATCTACCACGGAATCAATGGCGCCTCGATCGTATCGAAGAAACCTTTACGGGTGAAGAGAAACTGGTGCGCAGAGTTAAGGTTGCTGTTGGAGACCCTCATCTAGATGCTGCTAGCAAGAGATTTCTCGCCACGAAGTACATTGAGCGGCGAGTCCAGAAGTTGGTACTGCTCGTTCCTAACGAGGAGACCAAAAGAATCCCCGTCAAGGAGCCTTAGTGCGAAGAAACTGCCTTATGCCTGATCGTGTCCTGATTTGTCCCAAACAGAGGATACCCACTGATGAGTTTCTTTTTGTTATATTGTCATTGTTAGATAGGTTGCCCTGTAGTGTAGTTCTTAGGGCACTTAAACGTCTTTACAGTTATGCATAGAAAGTTACAGGTTTATTCTTAGGGTTAGCACTATGTATAAAAGGGATTCATTTTGATGATCTGAAATTAGCTCTGCTAATTTTGGGAGCCATGTTAATGGAACTTGACATTAACTTGTTGTAGTGCTCTCTTTGTAATATTTACCCGAGGAAACAAACACCAACCAACAGAAGCATGATCTAAGTTTTCCATTGAGGTCGACGTCTAAAGCCATGTTTTGTCTGTTATTAGCGATAAAAATGTGACCAAATAGCCAGAAATCACCAACATTGATAACTACAAGACTAGTGTACGCAATGAGGTAATCCACCTAGCTATTCTTATTGTCATCCGGGTCTGGAAATGAGAAACTATGTGTCTTTGTGTTTTGTTTGGGAAAACCTTTCGTAAATTGTAAGCTCATGTGGAGATACATGACTCATGTGGGGTTTACCTTCATATAATTTTGATGCCACATGAAAGACTAGTAATTCTTATGTACAAAAAAGGTTATTACGTCTAGGAAGAAAAGCATTTTTTTTTTACATTCACTTCGTTTTTCATTGGGAACCATTTTCGTCATTTTCCGTGCTTTTCACCTTATTTAGTGCCCTATTTTCACACTTTTGTCGAATTCCTCTCAGATCGTCTGTGATACTGTCTGGAAAACTGACGTATGTTTTGTATCTATTAGCTCACTGTTTTCAAGATCGAGAGCCATTTGTCTGAAACGCAGTTCGCGTTTTTCATGCGGATACAAATTTCCGCACTGAGTTTAACAGCGGTCAAATATGAGATGTCCGGATTTGGGGCATGGTGCGCACGTACACGTACCTGGATACTAGTGTGTTTAGGTACGAGTTAACCTACTGCATTGCACGAATACATGCACGAATTACACGAATACGAAGCAAATCACACAAACAAAAACTTTCTGTTTTCATCCATACGGTTTTTTTCTTGTGTGATTCTTTCTCATTAGAGTGTGATATTCCTCACCAAAAACTGCAAAACTGAAAAAATCCCCTCTAAAATGTTTGCTTCACTTCCAACTTCTGACTCTGTTACTTTGGAGGTACGTGACAAAGACGGGCAGAAATCGGATTTCATAGTGTGCACGTCGGTAAAAGGGACTTTGAGCGTTTAAATTCTATTCGGTTTGGAAATGAGGGGCAAACAACCTTATCTGAGCTTGATGTTGATTGATTACTTTTGGGATGCACCTGCTCGAGTCAAAAGCAATTTTACTGGCTTCTGGCGCTGTAGTAGGATTCAGTGTGCATGCTCACCAACTAGGTGAGGGGCATGAACTCTTCTTCCCTGCTCTCTTCAGTGAGGGTGGAGAAATACAATCATGACAATGCTTGTGATGGTTTGAGTGTGAATTCATCGCATTTGATGTCTAATTCAAGTTAGTGTTAATTTGAATCGGCCAATGCCGGAAACGGTTTGCACACTAGTAACCAGACCGTCCCTCCCCCACACACAATAAATGATATATAGCTGCTAATCGTACATGTTCTGAAGATTTTTTGTTCAACTTAAGTGTGGTATTTTGGCCGAAAGAATTGATACACACCAGGACTGTTATCATAGGGAACTAGTAATATTCAATTAGTGGTGTGTATTAATAGACTCAATTCTTTACTTCCAAACCATGACATTATTCTCCAATAGTGGCGTAATTTGGTTACGTTTTCAGGGTGGTACTTCGATTAGGGCCCCTCATTTAGAGGGCACTTTAGGATCTGCGTCGTTCTCATGCAGTGCAGGGTGAAACACTGAGGAAAGGGGCGTTTAACGAGATTTTGCTCTTCCTCCCTTAATTTCTGGGTGGAAGTTACATGTTATATCACTGTTTTCTAACGTCCGAGTGGGTATGTTTTATTATACTGTGGTCATTTAAACTCTTGCATTTGTTGGCCAAATTAATTTATCTTCGATACTGTCTATTCCCACAAATTTGAACTTTTATTCAGAATAATTTTGCGTGCCACATTTTCAGTGTAAAAGGGTATGTTGTTGAATTTTCAAGTATCTGTTTGCCGGCCGTGAACTTTGTATTTTGGTGCTGTGCAAATTTATTTTTCTAGACCTATACATGTAGGGATTATCAACAGCTGTTGCAGATGTCATCAGCTTGTGCACACAGTGTGGAAAGTATGTTAAAGTAAACATCAGTGTTAAATCTGCTTTTTCTCACCTACAGAAGGTACACTCATAGAAGTGATGGTGTATCGTGCCTGAGGCTGCTCATTTTAGTCTTCTTTAGAAATGACCTGGAAAATGACTTTATGAAAGATACCTACGTTTCTGATCAAACATGTATTAACTATTTCCTTTCTACAGAGACACCTCAGTAACATCTGGTAGTAACAAATTCGGTCGAAGTGATTATTACAATTATGCACCATAATCATGTTGTCCCCATCCAACACACACCCAAGTTATGTCTTGCCGAGTAAAATGTTTCCCGGGATGGTTTCTTATTTGTGTGTGCTTGATCCAATACATGTACATTATACAGCCTGGGAATAATGTGGCCATTACCACTTCCCCATGCGACCCCTGGTAGGACAACGGTGCAGTTGCGTAGCCGTGGTTGTTTGTGCCTGCAGCAAGATGGAATTTTCGTCCCGTTGACTCGGAGGTAAACTATTACAGAATGATGGGTCCGTAGAGAACCAGTGTAGTGAGGTAGTTGCCGATTTGGGAATTGGATTTTTATAAACACAGTATTCAATGTGTTTGTCGGATCTGTTTTACCATCCTGGTTTTGTTGTCATAATCCACATTCTGGACGTTTAGTTTTGCCTCTATCTTGTCCCGGCTTTATTGCTCTTACATGCCCCAGCTCATTGCATTCGCCAAATCCGCCTCACTCTAGGCGCTTTACATAATAAAATCATTAAAATCATCATAACAAAGTAAAACTTAGATCAAAAATCAACAATCTAAGAAGATCGACCTAAACGAATAAGAAATCTTAATTTCAGGCATTGCACGTTAAAAGCACAAGTTAAAAATGTAGATTAGACACCAAAATTTAAACAGGAAAACAACAATTATTAACATACACAAACACTGTAAGAGCAAAACGGACACAACAGATGGACTTGGACAAACATATTGGTTAGAAGCAAAGGAAATTGAATCGATGAGATGGATCAAATCCAATAAACTGCAGTATTTGTATTACGAAAGACCGAAGTATATAATCACGAGTCGTACCTTTATTTGTCCCAACCATCAAAGAAAACGCCCAATAGGCCAGCAGTACACCGTGTCTCTTTATGCATCAGAAATGCCGTCTCCTGAGTATGTGTGCCTGTGTATTTTTTCTCTGAAATAACTTTCTCCCCTCTAAAATCGCGGTGAATCTTGAGTATATTTCAGGGGCACTCTGGGGCGCCATTTTTGTTCTGTTGGGGTTTAGATGGAATTTTGATCATCCCACACATTACATGTACACTCAAATGAACACGCTCCAATTAACGCCACTATTCGCTACATCACTATCGAGGCCACTGGAAAGGCAGACAGGCCTTTGTGTAATTTAAGGATGACCCTTTACCTTCGATCATCATTGTGATGCATCCTCTGCCCCTCACAAATTCTTTGGATTTCGTGCGCAATCAGGATAATAACAATAAATAATAGAAAATTGATTTATGTTTGGCCAAATTACAGTACAAATTTACAATACATTAAATTAACGAATAACTTATTTAAATGTTAAAAAGAAAAAAATGTATAACACTTACAATCCATTTAAATTGCACATTAAGCTGAACATTAACGACAAAATTTAAAAAGTAAACCAAGGGGAATAAGTACATTTAAAATAAACAAAAGACGAAGTACGAAAATTTAACGATCTCAAGTAATTTTAGTCTACCTGTTTGATAAATTAATAAAATATGGAATGTGTCTTTTTTAAACCGATTGGTCCTGGTATGCAATTTAGAAAATTATGAGAATTTCGAGGACAGCGAGAATGAGTTTCAAGTCTGGTAGGGGGAGGGGATCTCTGGTACGAGTACGGAGCTGCTCTAGCAACTGCTGATAGTGTTCCTCCCTCCCCAGAGAAAGGTTCCCCAAGGTGCAGTCCTGCAAAGCATCAATCTATGATGTAAATCTGCTACCCAGTATTACTCCGCATGCACGCCTTTCCAACTTTTCTAACTGGCATGACTGTTTAATTGTTAGTGAAGAATGCCATACACGTCAACATATATTCCAGTGACAGGCGGATGTACCCTTTATAAACAATTACAAGTTCCTGTGTACAAAAACCAAACTTTTTCAGCAACCGAAGCATGTATAATTTACGGTTAACCTTGGTGTAGATCTCAGAAATATTTTTATCCCAGTGGCGATTATTCTGTATCCAGATACCAAGAAGTTAGCTTGATCAACATACTGAACAGAGCAGTCATTTATTTTAAGAACAGTAGGAACAGGTGCATTTTGTTTGAAACATATTTGGAGGGCGTGACACTTGCTTAGATTTAAGTGAAGTTTATTATTTATCCTAGCTCAGTCCATCGTTTGAATGGATCAAGAATCTGCTGGAGTGGACCGCTAAGAGCATACCGACGGTTTTCTGCCAGTGTCAGGTCATCCACATATTTCCAACAGTTTATATTACCGGGGACCTCATCTACAGCATCATTGATGATGGCCTAGAGGCCAATTGGTCCCAACTTCGTACCCTGTGGGAGGCCAGAGGTTGCAAGCTATTGACAAAGTTTGATGGTAACGGACACACTGTTAACGGTTGCTCCAAAAATCACACAACCAAGGGACGATGGACCTGCCACCCCCAAGCGAATGAACTTTTCTATTACCAATTTATGACCCACCATATCAAACGCCTGATGAGAAGAGTCCGTGAGAACAACTGCCCCCACACTGTTGTTCTTATCAGCCCCCTGATGGAGAAAATGAAGAAAACTAATCAAATAATGGGTACTTATAAGTACTTATGCCCTTGACATTGCCAAAGTGGTGAGGGTCAATCTTCTCATTTGTTTTCCAATTCAAAATGTACAGTCATTTTTGTTTTTAATTTGATTCTCAGTGCGTTCAAAGTTTACCGAACTGAAGTTATTTGAATTGAATTAATTTTTTTCGTCATTATAACTTGACTCAGAAGTGAGCGCGTCTCCCACTTCATTTCAGCGCGTACAGCGTCCATGGTGGAACGGAAATTTTGTTAGGCGGTGAGTGGATTGCACGTCTCTACAGGCCTTAGCTACGTGCCAGCCAATCTAGTGGGTGCGTTCGAGCCAGCTACTCGTGTTGACACAAGTATACTCCCGAGTGCTCGAACAGCTGAAGTACGACCCGCAGGTCAGCGATAGTATCTGCCCCGAGCAGAAGTGCACCCCCAATCGGCGAAAGAAAGACAAGTGGGTTCTTGCACACGTTCTGCGTGAACGCAGAGCATACGTACCGGAATAAATTAGTTACGTGTACTCAGCGTGCTCTGCATCAACCTCGCATATATACTTGCGCCCCTCATTATGGAGATTATTGAACTCCGTAATGGAGATCAATTGGAGGGCACCAACAAACCCACACCCTGTTTTGTTCCGCTTGGAGAGGATATTCTCACTGAAGGGGGAGTCACGTATGTTTCAGAGGGAAATTATTAACTGCGCATCTTCTGCCCTCAATGTGATTGGTTCACACAAATGTGCAGAGGCCTAAACATCTCTTCCAAAGTGGGCCCCTATACTGGAGCCGTTTAATGGAAAACGATGTAAAACTGTAAATAAACAGATACAAAATATTTTGAGTAACAAGGAATAAGTCACTAAGTTCCATAACAATACACAATGAAATGTAGAAAATGCAGAAAGTCTAAGGACTGCAAAAAGTCTATTCTACCTAAAGTACATGTACACACATGTACATGTAGGTCAATGTAAAAGGACACAAATAGATGTAAATACATGTACATGTAGAAAGAGTTCATGTACAAATTAATGGGTAAAAATGCAATGTGTGAGGAATGTAACTATGAAACCTCATAAAATGCAAACAGTCCTGTGCGTACAGACAGATAAAAATGCAACATGCACAGTAGTGAAAATGAAGAACACAGGACACAATGTACCGGAAATCTTTGCTTAAACATACTGGTGAAAATGCATGTACATGTCAAATTACATGAACAGGGCAATACTCCATAACACGCTTCAATTTAAAAAGATCAACTTGTGAAGTCAAAGAAGGCAAGATAATTACAGACAGTTCCACAAACAGAACTTACGATAAAACATAACAGGCACTGGCAAGAATGTGTGTATTGTAATTGTATACAAAATACTACGCACGTGAGTGGAGGAGGTGAGTGTGACACTGAGAGGGCTTTATATACCAGAAATAAACCCTAAATTGGACTTATAATAGACTACAGAGGAACTATATATTATAAAGGAAACACAGAAATGGTAAACTTACGGATCGTGCTTGAACAAGGGCTTATAAACAGGTGTAGCAAGTTGTAAAATGTACGAATGAAGTAACGTGAATGACATGGAGCGGGAAAGTGAAAAGCGATGGTAGAGGGCGCTAGACTAGATTACTGTGGATGAGCAGCCCAAGAGGAGAACTCGAGGCAGAACAGCGCATATCCCGTTTTTAGGGTCATTTGCATGCGTAAAGAGGGCCATGGGAATTTGTGCCAGGCAATCAGCTGCTTCGTTTCATGAAATTTACGTCTCATTTTCACTTTTGGAAATATGCCCAATATTTTTTCATGGTAAGATAAGGCCTTTTCCTGACTTGTTTTGTGAAAATAAAATCGTGGCGGTGTGGTTGTTTCCCCGGGCCTAACCTAAGTTTGAAGTCTGAAACCGGTTTTGGTCACGACTCTAGCCTAAACTGGGGTTCCTCCTGGTCTAGATATCACTCAAAGCGACCTAAAGAATAAGGGAGAAGATCCGTTTTGGTGGAAATATACCGCCGATTATGATGACTGTGATGCTCTCTGCCAATTAGACAATGCACAACAACAAAGACACCTGACAATTTGTCGGTAACCTCAATAACAATGTGATTTATTGAGACATTCAACGAATAATTAATTGATTAAGTGATTAGGGATAACTCGTATTGGGTGAGCTTTATTAAAACCTCTGTGGTTTTGCGTGGTCTTGAGGAAAGGCTATTAGCAATACACAGCTAATATCGCACTGCGTCGCGCCAATGAGCAACGCACTGACTACTGTCGCCTTGCGCAACTCTTATATGCACGCACAATGTCGCATCACATGAACGCCATCAGCAATACACGTCCAACGTCTGGACCCAAGTAGCACTGCACATCTCAGTGTCGCACTGCCTAATTAGACAACATCGCATTGCATAGCCCAGTGTCACTATAGCGAAACGGCCCGCATGCACTAAGCACCACGGCACCGTTGGCCCAGCCCAAATCTACTATGCACCCGCAAGTGAACGGCTGGACCGCACAACCTATGTAATGCTACACGGAGACGGTCTTCCTGACCTAGCCATAACACGCCACAGCGAGAGCACCAAGAACTCACGTCTCCACAGCTTCGCTGAACTAGCAGAAACTCAACAGAGCAAGCCCCGCCCATCCTGACGTCACAGGACATGTACACACTACTACACTTGTCTAGTCTTCACTATTATGCACAACAAAAGTTACGAAAAAAATTGAGAAATAGTATACAAGATTCGTAAAAACTAGTGATTTTTGTGAAAAGCCCTTTTCGTAAGCGGTAGATTGTTGATGCGGTTTTTGAAAGCCTGAAACAAAGAATTCGAAGTTTTTCTGAAATTTTCAAAAGTGGGCTGTGCTGGAGAAAGGTGTGAAGGTTTTAGATTTGCTGACAGTTTTGCGCTAGATTTTTTTCTCTTCCCGACCGCGTTTGTATATTGACCTAATTAAGTACCGATTCCGTTCATCCCGCATAATCTTACGGCCTTGCGATCGTAAGAATCCAGTGACTCGGGAACGAAAGACGAACACAAAAGTGCAGTAAGTTAACATGAAGTTTACCATTGAAACCAAGGTCTATCTGTCATTAGTTTTACATGTACTGTACACTTTAAATACATGAACATGTACACCGGCTCCGTCGAAAATTGTGTTTAAGTGTACGCCGCAGTACGCGTGTTACAGGCCGCAGTGTACAGTGCACTGTAGGCTACGTGGCTGGATCAGTTTTGTGCATGGGTGCGTTCGATTAGCTTCCCTGAATACACCAGTGTTACACCAAGGGAAGCCTCGAAATGAGGGTAATCGAACGCTGCATTGTACTCACCAAGGCATTCTGGGAAAAGGTCAAGTCCCCGCCACGTTCCATCATGTATGTCCATGCACGAACAGTCCATCCGTGACGTCATTACACTCGGACAGCCTCCAGAGACCCGATCGCCAGCTGGGGCAGTAGTGGCTGACACCAGGGCAGGCACGAGGATCAAGTGATGGCTAAACGAACGCTCTCGTGTAAGTTTGACTTACACGTGTAAGCTAATCGAACGCACCCATCATGTAAAACACGTATAAATTGCGCTGCGCAGAAGTATCAAATATAACTCATGAAAGTCAAACAAAAAATGTAGCTACATAGAACTGATTGTATTGTGTAGTTGAGATTCTGGCTAGTCGTATGTAGTGTCTCACTGTTCTGGGAAAACTTTTAAAATTGAAAAAAATTGTGGAAAAAAGACCAAATGATCAACTGAAAATGAAAATAAAATGTATCAAAATATGTCTATTTCGGGGTTCCTTTAAAGCGCGTGCTCCCAGTAGCTGCGAATGGGAGCACTTTGCAGGTAAAATGTACATGTACTATTAGGGGCTATCATATAATTATTATGTGATGACCGCATGCCACAACATACATTGATGTCTCTTTGATGAACAATAAATAAATAAATTGAATGCGAAAGAAATTTGTAGTATCACAGGAGCTCGATAAAAGATTGCAGTGTCATAATTCACAGAGCACCTGCGTTATAACCAAGAATTACTAAAGACATTTCTGAGAAAGAGTTGCTTGATTATTGCTATGTATCTACACAAAGAAAAGAAAATTTTAGCATGTAAAATCTTTCAAAATGCAGAGGCTTCATTGAGCAAAAGCAACTGTAACATTATAGATTTTCTTTTTGGGTGACATTATATTTTGGCTTATGAATATGGAAATACTCAAAAGCGTAGAACCTATAAACAGGAAACAAAATACGATGAAGATCAGTGAAACAAAAATTGAACAAAAGGTTCATTTTGGAAGTTTATATACAAAGAATCCATCGCAGTGCGATGGCCTGTTGATGACATTTTGATGGCAACTCTTGCCATATGAACGTTCAACCTCATGTCAACTATCGGCCTTTGCCATGTGAACGGTGCATGGTGCTTGATATCGCGATGTGAACGTCCGTCCTTAGTGATGTGAATGATGTACCTTTAAAAGGTAAACGTTCAACCATGGCCATATCAACCACGAACCGTGCTCGATATCGATGTTATATATGTCTTCGCCTCGTGTTAAAATTGCATCATCGCAATATCGATCGTTCATCATGCACCATCCTGGGTATCAGTGACGATGTAGCAAAGGTTGAGCGTTCATACGGCGAAGGTATAATCAAAGTGTAGTCACCGGGCCACCGTGTCGCAGTGACCCTTCAAATTCGGCTAGCCAGTGGTTACCTTGTAGAGCTACCTCTCTTGAACATCACCTATGCACCGACTGCAAGTACACCATCATATATTCACGTTCCTTTGGTTTCAGAGGTGTGATTTTGACCATCGCATGACGGCCGGATTTTCACAATACCCTGTGAAAAGTGGCCCTGTTATGGATTTGGACAGGAGGTCGCGAATTGTTCAGCACAATCCCTTCAATACTGGCACACTCATGGGGGGCAGGGCTTTGGCAACTTACTTGCCACTACCCTTCCCCAATAACATTTTTACTAAAGATACCAACACTTTAGGTAAACAGTAGCAATACTTTCTTTTGGAGGGGTTTTTGATATTTTAGGACCAAAGAAATAAAATTTCTTTTTAGGAAATAAAGCAGGGTATTTATAACGTAATCATAACAGTGCCTCCAACGTTACAAAGCGAAGAAGACAGTGGGGCACAACGTCGCTACTTCTTTTGTTGTCTGTGCATGGGCTGTAGATTGCATCTCGTTATGGTTCTCTGAAGGATACCAAAATATTCAAAATTTTACTTAAATTCTACAAAGACATGAAAATAATCTGCTTTTTATTGTATTTGCTTTGTCGAGTTTACTTATTACTGCTACTAGCGGATTTGCCCTGTGTGTAATTAAGGTGATGTGGATGTGTTTTTCTTCTCTTTTAACTTTCTTGAAATAAACTGATAAACTAACACATAACATACTTCTTTTCTCCCATCTCTCGTTAGTTGTTGGCAAATTTTGGCACACGGTGCCCAACAAAATTGAAAGATATTTCCCTGACTGTGAAAAGTCGCCATTTTGGCGACACAGCTGAATAGTGCCACTTTCGGACCCGATTGCATCCAGAATGAAAGCCCTAATTCCAGACCAAAGGTTCAATCCCATATTTCTTTAATTCTGCAATTCCATGGCTCTCAAAACTGCAGGTTGCAGACTAATAAATAAGCTACCATAGACAGAAGTGATGAAGAACCTCCCACCTCAAAAATTAGGAAAAATCTTCATATAAGTCTTCCAGACATTAGAATTGAAGCTCCTTGATTGATCTTGCTTACTTTAACGCAAATAGCAAAGAATTTAACACCATGGGAACTCTGGGCTTTTATTCTAGCTGCCACCATCAATGGCACACTGAGCAACCTCGTCCTCGTGGGTTCCGTTATATTCACTCTGTTTCAATAGTATAACGGGTGACCACCGGGCCGCAATCTAAGCTTCACACCATGGCCTCAATGATATTGATCTGCTGTGCAGTCACGTTGAAGTCGAGCAACTTGGTTATGAAAGGAATATCCGGTGCTGAGGCACCAAGTCTGTTACATGTAAATTAATTTTGGATTCTTGCCCTACCCAACGTGTATTATAAAACTGTACACTCAGTGTTTGCCCCGAGGGCTTGTGGGGAAAAAACACACACACACAAGCGTACTCGAACCCATGACCTCCTGCTTACTCGTGCAAACGTCTTAGCCACTCGACCACCGAGCTTACCTGTGTTGGCTGGCTGATTCGAGTCAGATGTAGAAGCGATACAGCTAACGACTATTTCTAAGAATGGATTTGCCTTAGGGGGCAAACACCGAGTATGAAGTGTTATAATACACGTCGGGTAGGGCAGAAATCCAAAATTAATTAACATCTCCCCGGCACAAATCCATCCTTCGAAATAGTCTGCTGCAAGTATCAGTGCATATTGCTGTAGCAATGTTTGGTGTCTGCAACGTAATGTTCATGCAGGGTCCCAGAACAGTTGAGGGATTTGGGCGTCAGAAATGAATTCAAAGCTGTACTGCTGATTCCTGTTTACAAACCATTATATGGTCAACTTTATTGATTTAATAAAGCAGTTGCATTTAGGTTTAAAAGAATTCCACTCGACTGACATGTTAAACACGTCCATGGGTCGTACTTTTTTTCCCAAAACAAAATAAAATGAAACTTTCAAAACCAAAATTTCAAAGTACATACTGAAGGGAAATACTGAGGGAACACGTGCAGTTTGTGGGTTAAGCTACTTTTTTTCCAAATTGGTTGTATTCGGCATACCGTGGCTGCCTATACGTAGAACTGGAGTCAATGTTCGTTGGCTAAGTAAACACCTGTGCACAAGGTAATTGGCGGAAGCTTATCAATCATTGTTGAGTTTTGTTTCGTATTATCTGCCCTGCAAAAGTGTTGGTCGAGGTCAGAGGTGCGAAGAAAACTTCTTAAAATCACACTATGGAACTGCATGTATTTGATATAGGGAAGATCCCTCCCTGTTTAACTTTCGCCTTGGCTTGTCTTGCTCTGCACTCAAACATCTTAGGGCTTCGGTGTGACAATGGACTTATAACAGCAAAATAAACAATACATCTGTGTTTAGTCCTGTTTGCTACGCCTTTTTCGCCAGTGATTTACTGTTTAATTTGTACTTGTTCACGAATGGAGTGTCGAGTTCGTCTGAGAGTTTGTCCCTTTGTATTGTCCATTCTGGGTAGTGGAAGGTAATGTTGTACCGCGCGGCCCATCGTGCAAAGACGGCTTTCTCGGTGATGAACCGATGCGCACCACGTCTGGTCTCGGAGACGTTGTAGGTAGCACACTCCTTGGACGAGGTGCTCTTGTAGTAGTGATACGGAAAGTCCACCTTTGGTTTGTTCCTGTGTGTGATTAAATTGGATGGAGAGAAAAAAAGGTCGGAGGTAAAGAATCTCTTCATTGAAGAGAGAGGAAAATCATAAGTGCCATTCACTTCAGTTGGATGCACAGGCCAGCTCTGTGCCAGGGCTCAAATGCATTATATTACTGAACGTTTATGGGTAGATATATAAGAATAAATTCATGAGGTAACAGATTGATGTTGAATACCAACGTCTGGTACCTCGGCCTGGCTTAAATTTTAACACGACGATGTTTAGCTCATGCTTTAAGAGACATTCCTGTGTGTCTTGTAAATTGCCGAGATTTTATTTTTTCCATTAGACGCATCAGCGTTTGAGTTCAGATTTAAAATTCCTGTGAGAACACAGAACAGTCTTTTGCATTAAGCAACATCGCCGTTTTCCGCCAAAGGAGCCTCGGTTGCCAGGAAAATTGCGCCCTCTCTTAGTCCCACTCGGGGCTCATTAATTAACACGAACTCTGTTTTGCCAATGAATACTTGTATCCATCAAACCAAACAGGACCCGAAATACCCTAACACTGGGAATCATGAAGGTTTAAGCTCGTAAACGTGAACGTGCAAGTAAAAAAAAAAAAGTTCACGTTGCACAACCTGCTCACCTCGCACAAGGACCGACAGAACCCCCAGCGCAGACCAGGGGGGAAAGGAATTCCTTGCCAATGTGGCAAAGTGTATATCGGCGAGACGGGCAGGGAGCTCCCTACCCGACTCAACGAGCACAAAGCTCATGGCAGGAAGGGAGAGCTTGATAATTAAGCACTCCCACACTGAAGACCATCAGATCAATTGGAGCCAAGCTGAAACTCATCACCAGCATCGAACGATGTTATCCTCGCCGCATCAAACAAGCCAAGGAAATCATCAAGCATGACACAGTTCCTCAAGACAGCGGCTCCAGCATCAGCGATATCTGGCGCCCCATCCTCACATCCCAGTCCAATGGGTCTCCTATACCCCAGGACTCCCCAGTTAGGTTTGCCCCTTAGTTAGCCTATGGGTCTTCTCTACCCTTGGCACCCAGCTGTTCACTCTCCCACTGCCAACCCCAACTGACACGCTTGAGTAAGCACACACTCAGGTCATGCAGTACCAGGATCCACTGCAGCATCCAATGTTCCCACCTTTATCATTCCCGCCTCAACGCTTCACCAAGCTAATCCCTACATTTGGATCCCTCTCTACACCTTATAAGCTTTGTGTTACAAGAAATATGAATTGTCACTTTGTAGAAACTGAACAGTTCCACAGGATTTGATAACAGGTCTAATGATTCTTGAAAAATCGTAAAATGTTATAACCTGAATACTTACACACAGTATTCAGCTGGGACCATTCCATATACATGTAACTTGTCGCACAAGTCCAGAGCTATCATCATAGTGAACCAACCTGTGGACAGCCAAGAATCGTTTGTCTTCCTGTTGAAAAAAAAGCCACGGAATGTACAGGGACACACTCAACACGTTAACGCCACTTTCCCGTCGTATGATCTCATAAATTAAAATCAACGCTCACTCTATTCGAGTGAAAAGCAATCCCTCCAAAATAATGAAAGTATAGGGACAAGCCGAATTATGGTGAAAGGCCTATTGCAACAGATGGAGATTTTTCTCAAAATTCACTTGATGTGGTGTTTCTGAAATAATTTGGAAAATACAGAGCAAGTATTTCCCCATTTCCAAAGAGTGAAAATAGGGATTTGACTTTTCAGAACGAGAAACTATTTTAGCTAATGAAAATGAAAATAATTGTGATGAAATATTTTTTTATGATTAAACTGTATTCTCTTAGTTGGAGGGAGCGAACGTTCACCTCAATGAAATTATGTTTTGTCTCTGTGGAATTAATTGAGATAGTATAAGATTGAAGGTTTGATCTGTGAGGGGGTTTGTAGGTATATCCGTGAAGGGCATAATTTACCCCCCCCCACTTATTTTTAGGGGGGAGGGGCTACTAAATCGTCCCCACGTTTCATTGTGTGAAAAAACATTAATTGATTTTGAAGAATATTTTGGACTTCCCAACAACTAAAAGTATTCCTTAACATTGAAAAAGGTAGACATATGTCAAGACGAAACCTGTTACTACGCTGTTTTGATGTAAAGGTCAGAGTTACAAGTGTGTATGGAAACAGCATTTAGAGTTTGAAAACCTCTTGTACGCACTTTGTAACGCGTTTAACCCACGAAATGTTTATTGAAATACGCTAAGGAATGCGTTTAAATGCTAAACGGTTGTCCGTGGTACCCGCTCGGTCCGGCACAATTTGACGGCACTCATTTCATGAGGCACATAAAAGTGGTGAGGCATTAGAGTGTTTTTACCAGAATGTTTTACCAGTAGTGGAATTTTGGACTGTTTTCAGAGAGACTGCCACATGAACTGCGTTTCGGTTATATCTGCCGTGGACAGAGTCTGATGACAAATATTGAAATAAGACTTGATATATAGTTTACGATGTGTCTTCTAGTTGCTCTTGGAGTTTTAAAGGAGGTCCAAAACTCAGGAGCATGATATTGTGATCACATAAATCGAACTGTGCAAACTGCAAAGCGATAACACAGGGAAAACCCCATAGACCCCCCTATCCTATACCCAAATTCAAAATATCCTTAAAGTATCTTCAAAGTAAGCCAACGTGATTCTCGGTGTTTTGTTAATTATTCTCTGTTGACATGATGACACTCGGAAAAGTGGCAGAGACACTGGCGTATAAAGATCTCACTCACAGCGGATGACCCGTCTCCTTAGTGAACAGCTCCCCTGCCTTCCGCTCGCCCTCTACTGTCTGGCCATGGATGATAACGTTCGGCCTCAGGTTCTTCAACATGCCCAATACCCTTTTCAAGTCCGCTTTGTGCTCGTAGAGTCCCCAGATCATGACCCTGCTGCCGGGCGGGAGCTTACTGGCCTTCACCCCAGTGAAGAAGTTGAGCACTCGGAGGGTGGTGCGCGTGCCGACATCTTTTTCGTAGCCTTCAACGGGGGCCATGTTCATCCTGATCACGCAGGGGTGTTTGTCAATGTCTTGCCCAGCCTCCTTACCGAGTAAGAACCCCGAACTGGATACCAAGGCACACGATGCACAATGCAGTGTGACTGGCTAATAGAACAAAGACATTCGTAAATATTGAAGAAGTTTTTATCAGTTTGATCAGATCATGCAATGACAGCATGAGTCCACAGACTACGGTATAAAACTACCCACAATAAACAGCGACAAAAATAGGGGGGTGCAGAATCCCTTTTAAAATTGTTTGTTTGCTGAGTTAAAAAAAAGAGGGGGTGTTTCGTCGAGGTGGGTTTATGATATTTATTCTATTTTATTGTCGAAGACCTCTGTTATTGGCTTACAAATTATTTCCACTGATATCTCGTGTTACTTAATCATCAGGCACCAGGACCTTAAGTAAGTTTCAACACACACATATATAGGCTTCTGGTATCCGTCAAATCGAAACACCTTGCGAAGTTTCTTTACCATTATTTTATGAGGGTGAGTCTTCAGTTAAATTCTCAACCAAATCGGTCACGACATGTAATATTCCAGCAAAAGTACATTTTATATAGCAGTGCAGAGTCTTTACAAGAAACTCAATTTTTGAAGTAAAAGTTCGTCGGTTTCACCACGAAGTGACGCAAAGTGGATCGTGTGTACAAAGTCGATAGACGGTACGTCTATTTGTGGTGAAACCCACGAGTTAATGAGGTGTGCAGCCCTGACTCTTGACAATTCTGACGGATGGGGAAGTTACAGTAATAGGCCTAAAGGGATACAGACTTAACTCCAAGCAAAGTAATCGAACGTTAACACAAATCAATATTCGGAAATAAAGCTGTTTGGGGCGACTGGAACTCTATCTTGCGTAAACTCTTGAAGTGAATCACTCCGACAGATAACTGTGTTGGATTTCTTGTGGAAACGATGAAAGGTTTCTTCTTTCCCCCCCAATAAAATCCTACCTGATCATCTAGCAGTGACCTGTAATGGTCGACAGCGCCAGTCCGCGTCTGCAGCTTGGTGCTGGCGCTGCCGTTTTGTAGCAAGCTAGGGGCTTGAATTTCAGTTGGCTGCTTGTTGCTGTCACTTTGGTTGTACGGGCGAAGTCCGTTAATTTCAGGAGTTACTCGATACGAGGGGGCGGATTCTTTGGTAATTGCTTTCGTGAGTTTGTGGCCGACTTTGGTAAGCAGGTAGACTATGCAGAGGACTGTTAAGATACAAACGCCTACCCTCCGCCAGTGCCGCATGGTGCATGCTGCAAAGTAAAAGAGTGTTTACGGAAGGTCGAGGGCATCATGCTAAAATCTATCCACTTGTACCGGCAAACGATTGAATCGTCTAACAACTGAATTATAAGTTACAACCCACACGTACCGATCCTAAAGACATAGGATACAACTTGTACCTATGGGAATTGTAGGTGCGTGTATACTTTAATACGCACGGGCGGTTGGTAAGTTCGACTTTTAAGCGGTATATACGTTCGTATTCTTTTGAGATTAGAATTCATACCCATGCCGCAATACAACTTTGGCGAATGCAAATTGAGCAGCTTAAAATGATTAACGCGGTCTGTTTTCGATGTTGGTCAAAAGGGGTGTTCTTCCCACCAGTCAACACATGTAATCACGTACAGAAACTGAACAGTGATGTGCGAAGCATCTTTGGAAGCAGAGCTACTGGAATCATTATCGGAGTTACTATTAATGCACTTTGTAGCTTTACCCATGGGTTTCGAGATTTGGAACACCCTTACCTCTGATATATGAACCAAAGAGCAAAACTGTAGAAATGGTTTCTTAAAAACCGTTCCATATTCATTCTGGCACCTGAAAAATCTCGCACTTACCTGTAGCCACTACGTGTAGATTCAGATGCAGGTAAATGCTGCGTACGTGGTTCATGTAATTTTGCTACGGTCAGCTATTTAGTACCTGGATTATGAAGTGCATGTCATGGAACGTTCCGCCACCAATCTGGAAGCTCGATTTATTACGCCAGCTTCGGGATCGGCAAAACCGGTCTTTGATGGCGTACGTGTCACTGAAATCCTTGTCTTGTGACAGCAAACGGCAATTTTGCCAAAATGGCATGTTGACATTGTGATGTCGTGTATTTTGGTTAGAGGCATTGACTTGAGTTGAACTAAATCATTCAAATATGACATGGCCAAAATCGTGCTTGTGCCGCTGTCTGCCCCGTGATTAGTCACCAGACCTGGCAATTTAGTGGGTAATCGAGCAGTAAAAGACGATAATTATTTGTGTTACTAGGGTTTTTGTATTTCAAATAATGGCTTTAGCGTTTGTGCAGGTTCGGCAGGTCACTTCGGTAATTTTTTTTCAATTTCTGCTTACTCCATCTGGTAGCAAACACGACATGTTTGGTTCGTACTGACAATAGAAAGTATTTTGTGTAATTGCTATAGCATCATTATACTTACGTTCTTCTTCCTTTGCAAACTTGTCTCATAGTCTACCATTACTCTCCATATTACAACTATGGCATCCAACAAGCGCAGCTGTGAACACCACTCCGCGCGCACTCTGCACTCTTGAGTTTTCCTGATGAGTGCCACGCATAACATCCAAACGACCAAACAGGGTCCAAGTCCAAACTACGGTGATTCATTGCAGCCATGAATATGCCCATGGTTTGTTGAGTCCTCTGCGGGAAATGAAGAACCTTTCATATAATAATTAATGTCTGGTTTTGTTGCCTATAAAATTCCTCGATTAATCCTAAAAGCCAAGGGGTGTGGATAGGGGTCTACACTCAGTGTGAAAGGAGTGAATTCGTTTTTTTAAACCCGTAGGAGTGAATTTTTTTTCAAAAAATTTAAGAGGCTTTATTTATTATGTTCATAATAATTACAGCCATATTTAGCTATATGTTATTGTCAATGCACTTAAATAACCTAAAGTCAGTCGTCTTTCAAATAATTCAACTAGGAATATTTTATGAGCATTATTTGAAGTATTATCCCTTCCAGTCGTGTTCATCCATGTTTTGTCTTTCATATTTAGGTCTTTAAAAAATAACGGGGGGCGCTGTGTGATTGTTTCCTGCCAACAAATAGGGGAAATATATGTTTATGACATTTGTTAAATTCCTGCAGTATAAAGACTGTATAAAAACTCAATTTACTTAAAAATGAATCTACATGTAAACTACCACCTGGAGTAATAATATATCGACTTTTTCATAATAGAAACGAGACTGTGTATTCAAATTAACCGCGTATATAGCTTCATCATTTGAAGTACTTCAACTTCCAGTTTTACTGCGAGCATTGTGTCTCGATTTTTTTATCATTGTGCATATCAGTGTAACTGTTTGGAAGAGTAAATAAACGTTTGCGAAAGCCAGCTTTATCTGCAACCATGTAACTGTAAAAGCTGTGTGCGCGGCCGAAGTTCATGCTAAGGAGATCAGTAAATGCCAAGGAACTCGCAGACAATTAGCATAATCGATCAAATCGCCACATACTCTTGCTCGTTGCATGGTTGCATTGAAACTATCATGGGTTACAATGATATACCTTTACTTAGTGGTTATTATAGGTTATTTCACAGGTTATCTCATCGTTTTGAAGTTATTGTCGAATTTTGGGTGGGTTATCCAATCATCCGGGAGAAATAAATGCTGTTAGCCCTAATAAAATATTCCTGAAATCCATCGCCATTTCGAAAACAAATGATTCCTCCATCCAACTGAAAACCCCCATTAAAATTTCACTTTAACAAAACTTTCATTGAAGTAAAAGCTTGTAGCCCTGATCACCAAAATCCTTGAAGACGAATCAATGTAAAGGCGTGTAACTCATGATTGTTGTTGTCCCACATGTATTTACTGGCCTTAAACGTCTTTTGAGCTGTTTTTGTACTGATGTCCGCCTGAGCCCGTAAAAGTCCCATTCCAACAGTGCCAACGCATTTTGTTTGTTCTTTATTATCGTCCTGTTTAACCTCTCGACGATCAAAGTTCAAACGGACGACAAATAATTGATGTAACGAGACTCACGACGTGCTCCGGTTACTGTAGTGACCAATCTCGGAGGCATAGGCCAGGAGATACACCGACCGTTTCTCGCACTGTCTAGTCAAGGAAACCTTGTGTGAGAAGGCAAAGGGAGCGACCATGAGTTCAACTATCTGGGTTAATATTTCTCGATGGGCCGTATTCTGGTGTAAGCGAGCGATACTAAGAGTGATTTGCAGAACATTTTTCTTGATGACCACTGTACTCTTGTTGTCTGTGACAATCATGGCATATGGCTCGGATTTTTCGCCCGTCGATCACACGCTTGTCCGAGGCAGACAGGGTAACATTACATTTGGTGTGGCGAGAGCAGGGGGCTCTGTCCCCACGGAGAATAGCAGTCTCGGGTAAGATTGGACACCAAATCTTGTTTTCGGCAGATTATTTTATTTTTTACATCCACACAGCCGGCCTGGTTCATATTCTTACGATGATGTCCACTGAATTCCGTGTTATCCGAAAATGTTTGGTGCACCTTTTCTGCGAAATACCTTTGGTGTGTATAAGCCTAAAGTTACAGAATGCAACATCCGTCTGCAGGATCGCATCAAAACACCGATCGGATGTTTGAAGCAATCAAATGTACACAAACGCAAGACGACAGTTGCATGTAAATGTTTACCATCCGCCCGTATACTCCTGTATTGGTTTTAAATCTCATGCAATTGGATTTGCTTATTCAAATGGTGTTGTGGGTAGAAATACGTTTGGTATTCTGTTCGTACCTACAGTCACGCTTATTTTAACGTTATCACTCCTCAGGTTTCGAGCAGCTGAATACGTCTCTGTGAATCGAAGTATTGTGAACGTTACACAACTAACAAAAACTCCCATAGAAGCCAAAAGGTGAGCACCAGTGTCTAATAATTCACTTCGAAGGAATCGTTATAAAAACCAAAAAGCTCACCATGTATACTAAATAAATATTGACTGCTTCGAGTGACATAGTAAAACTCAAAACTCTTCAATAAAACGTCGCACATACCATATCGCACACGTAACGGCTTCTGACCGAACACCGGAGGGAGTTTCTGGGTAAAGTTCACTCTTCTGATCATGCTGTCCGCTGAATAACACGTATGCCAATGTCTGCGATTACATGTACTTATAAGTTTGTGCAATTGCAAAAGACAAGTCCGAATGATGCATCAAAGTGGATGGGATTCACATGCACCATGCATAACATTCATATGAATGTATAGATATATTTGCATTATGTTGAACAATAGCCAAAATGCAAGTGATTAAAATGACAGGTTATTCTAATGTTACAATAGTTTCTCTACCAAAATTATGAACCAAGCATGTAGAAATTGAAAAAGTATTATTTTGTGGTTTACATTCAGTTCTGTATGACTGCCATAATGATTCAACAGCGAAACACTACGATTTCTTAAGCAGTTCCCTTATGGATTCCACTGCAGCGGCGTCCAGCATTTGGTGTCGGGGGCAAATTCCAAAGCGAAAGGGGCTTCGGGCTTTATCAACATGATGTTGGAGAGAAAAAATTAAAAGCCTTAGGCGTATGGCCCGACATTTTTGCTTTTATTTGCTGGTGTTTTCTTAGGGTTTTGGTGTTGATATATACCGATTACTTTCTTTCATACTCACTTATGAAATATTCTTTGTTGAAAACAAAACAAATCCGTGTGTGGGGGGTCTCCTTGCCTCGCCCTGCCAGAGGGACACGCCACTGTTTTTCTGCCTGTAAACACAAATTTCTAATATTGAATGTAATAAAGCCAAAAAGCTCTCTAATACTTGTCCATAGGCAACAGTATGAAACGGTCGAAGAAGGGGTAATTGTGCATACGTGTTGAAGGGTTTAATTTGAAAATCCATCACATTGGCCCATTACACGGGATGAAAACTGGTGTACAATGAAATAAAAACAGGCTAATGAAATTATGCTTGTACATTTACAGTGTTTTCATACAGAAGTACGCCAACCATTACCCTGAAAACGACACGGACTTTCTCGTCGATATTAGCCGAATCACAAAATGGAAATGGCAACGGAACACTACCAGTAGTCAAATCTTCAGGTAAGGTAATACACTTATCCCTTGGACTCGAAAGTCTATTTGACCCGTGCATGTCTGCGTGACTGGTGTTTCGATTGTTGAATGAAGAGAGGGGGTGTGCTTCCTTATATTGGAGTTAATCTGAACAGTCCACAGTGCCTGGGCGTGCTGCAGTTTTTACAAGTAGCTGCTCGCACAGCTCTGTATTCCAAGTGCGCACCCGCATCTCACTATTGGACAGACAACATTCACAAATGCATGAGTACAAAGTAATTCCACTTTCTGTTCGACTGCACGAACTGTTTATTGTTGGGATTTTATTTTATTGTATTTTACAGAAATGGCTTACGGGATGCATTGGGAGACATGGGGAAACCGGACAAATTTATCCTCTCAAAACAAAACGTTCAACTGGGCGAGAAAATCAACTTCTACAGGCACAAAGCATTTACGAGGATATCAAAACAGCTGTGGCAATTATTGCCCAAAGTAAGCAAGCAAATGCCTACCATCTTCCAGTTATTTCACCAGATATTTCGAAACACTGTTTACTTTGATTGTATATTATAAATTAACCTTTATACACAAGTAAGCTATGAACTTCTTCGGAAACATTAATCTGTTAGGTGAAGATAGATTTAACAAGTCTTTGTGGTAACCATTCTCCAATAATTTTTCTCACCTTTACCAAACCTCACGATTTGATTGGTGGGTAATTATAATATAAATTAATAGACCTCACTGTCAAGTAAATGTGACCAAAAAGGTTGTATTCGTTGCTTAATAAGGACGGTCATGCTTCGCAGTCAAATATCTCGAAATCGATTTAAACATATCTCGAATGGATTTCTAGATATTTTGTAATTCGATCTTAAGATAACTTGAAGTCTTTTTGTCAGATATCTTGAAAACAGTTTTCAGATATCTGGGTATCCATTTCAAGATGGATCAAAATGAATTTGAGATATCTTAAAAACGATTTCAAGATACCTAAAAAACGATTTATTGTTAGTATCCATCTAGAGATATCTGGAAATAATCAAAAGGTACAACTTTAATTCAATAAATGGTACCTATGCCCGCCACACCCTACTTTCCGAGTGTTAAGTGAGGAAAACATGCGCTTAATCAGATGGTAATCAGATCAGGTAATGTTTATGTGGTGAGCCAATTCTAAGGGGGAAGTCGCAATAATACTAATATAAACCCAGGATATAACGACTGGCATAGCCTCAGACCATCGGAAATCCCTCCGCACATGAAGAACATTATATACATTTCCAGAACAGGCGAGCTGTAAAACTGCATAATGCACACGTGATCTGATGAAAGAATAGGTGTGGCCTAGTGTCGTCAGACGTCTCTGTATACATGGTACGCGGAAGGTGAAATAGATTTCAAAAATCGCGAAATGCCTCTGCTGATGCAAAGGCAAGGCCTTCGCTCATATGCAGTATGCTGTTTATTGGAGGGACACTGTGTGCAGACATCGTAATTACACGTACGCTCAACGGTTATATTCCGCTGTGCCAACAGGAAGGTTGGGCGTGCTGCCGTTGGCAATAGACTTTAGTTGCTTATACTTAGAATGCAAAGTATTTGGCAAAACTTGGAGGTGCCTCTGTGATGATGCCTTTTTATATTTTTCAGTTATCACTGTTTGAATGACATTACTGAGCTCATCAAGTTGCTGTAACTAGCACATACATCTAGAAGAGCGTCGTGAGGGGGGAAAATGGTTGCTTGACACCTGAAAGAAATTAAAAAGTAAAAAGGGGGAGAGAGTTGAAGATCCAAAGAGAAACTAAGCCCCTGGAACTATGAATTAATTAGTGGTTTTAAAAGTGGTCCCCCCATAGAAAAATCCTTGCAACGTCCCTAACATCAAGTGAGGCCTTAACAAATTTCGAGTCGAAGAGGAGAATATTATGTCTGCTCTGACCGACTAAAATAACCATGCGTAAACCAGCGCCACTAGTGTTTGCAACTACATGTACAAGCATAAAGTTCGACTCAAATATGATATTGAAATGAGTTGTAAATATACTCTTTAAAAGTTTATTTGTAAATGGTTTGTGTTGTCAAATCCCTTGCAGGATTCGCTTTATAAGCCGGGAATGATCCAGCGCTGCAGTGTGGTTGGGTCTAGTGGCATCCTACAAGGCTCCAACTGCGGACATAAGATAGATAGCTCAGATTACGTCTTCAGGTAACTAACTCTAAAAGAGCTGGTGAGTTAGAAGTAATAAAAAGGGAACAGTCACCAGTGACAAAATCCAGTTCTGTTTATTTGACACTGCATAGATTTTTCTTGCGCTAAATTTTGACCTGGGCTTTTGCAAATCAGTGACTGCCAAACTATCAGGTTGTCCGCCAGTCCAAAGTCAAACTGAATGGGAAAAATACCGAATAGCGCGCTGCCAAGCGTTGTTCAGCACTGTAAACACCAGTGCCCTAAAGGCGCGACTTATGGTTGACAGCTGTTTTCAAACCTATTCATGTCAACCGTTGCCACCCGAACGAACGTCGAGTGGCACTCAAATACATGATACATACTCGGCTGCGTCCTGACAATCACGCACATATGCGCCTAGATAGGAAATCCTCCGCCAGTAGGCTCTACGGACGCACCTTGTATAATGCCTGCCGTAGCCGTGACTCCCCTTACGTTTCGAATCTCCATCTCGCAGGTGTAGAACACCATAGTCGACAGCTGGCTATGGAAACAAAAGAAATGTCTCCTTGCACCCTGTGGCAGGTGGAATCAACATCTCTGGCACAAAAATGCACAAGTCATCAAAATGCACTTCAGACATCAATAACTTACTGCCATGCTTACAACATCATAAAAAAGGTTATAGGGCCTAAGCAGTGTTGCAGTCGAGTACTTGGTAAGAGGGAATAAAGCCAGAGTGCACAGGCATTTGATGGTAAATGTGCAAAGGTAAGATTACAAAACAAATGTTAGACTTCAGACTCTCCCAGTTGTGTAAAATTTACGTTTTAAGGAGAAAAGTACTCGGAAAGTACTCGGCCGAGTACTTTCCGAGTACTTTTGTCCTAAAAAGTTAATTTTAATCATGATGTGTGATGAGTGATGGTCTGAAGTCATTATGTTGCTTTGTAATCTTACCTTTATGCATGTACCATCAAATGCCGATGTACTTCAGCTTTGTTCCCACCTAACTAGTTAAATATTTGGTAGAGAACTTGGTTCTCAAAGAGTACTCGACTACATCACTGGGCCTAAGTGGTCGTTTTTATAAAAGATGCATAAAACATGCTGTGAGGAATTTTGTAGACTTTTCGCGAGCTTGTTTACATCATAAGTTCATGTTTATTGTCAAATTTCCGCTCGTCACATGCGCCACATAATTATGGAAGCTGGATGATGCCACATCCCGTTTTCATCATTAGTAAAAACACCAATAACGTTTGGAGCCTAAAGTTGGACTTGTCACTATTTCCCCTCGCATCTCCTAGAAAGTGCGACGGCCACATGAGAGACAGGGGAGGTCCATAATTCCCTTAGGTGTTAACAAAGGCCTCCCCGCTTTGGTCATTTCTGGTTTCCAAAATTGCAGAGGTGGTCTTCTGTGGGTGAAACTTCACCACCTATATTGTCGGCACAAATCTCTGTTTACAGCACAGAACTGCAGCTAGGTAAAACAGACAACATGAAGTGGTTTCAAGTATTTTGTGAAAACCAAGCGATTCAGTGCACTAGAAATCGACGGACTTATCATTTTAATTTCTCATGAGCGGTCGCAGTTCCGAAGGATACAATCCAATACATTAGCCAACCAATGATTAATATGTATGGTTAAACACGGAGATGAAAATTGTTCTGCTTTGTAAACAAATTGATTTCCACGTATATAGTTTGACGTACCAGGTGGGCGCCACCTGTTTCGAAACATTCCAGTTACAAAAGGCAACTGGCAACAGCCTGAAGAATTTAGAACGAATTCGGGACGCTACCGCTGAGTAAACCAGGAACAAAACATGGATAAATAATGCAAAACTGAGTTGTGGTACCGAAAGATGATAAAAGGAAATTAACATTCTTTCCCAGGTCGACTATTACATGTATGATTTTACAAGTGCATATTGCAAGGCTGATTTTTAAACATTTTTGCAACGAGGGGGAACAATCCTGGATAGGGGACGGTTCTTTGATTTTTCAAGTGAAGTTCCCTTGAAATTTTAATTGTTACACAGATTCAACCTCGCTGATGTTAAAGGTTACGAGATAGACGTTGGTATCAAGACCAATTTCACAACAATGAATCCCTCATTTTTAATTACAAAGTAAGTATCCATACCTTTACCTGGTGCATAGGGACTTCCTATGGGCCTCTTAAATAAACCTTTGTTTTGACTGCCATTTCTCATATGATGTTATCGCATTGTACCGTCTGACTGGGAGAAGAATCAGCTTTTTGTCTCTTATCACTTTCTTAGTGACATTTTGGCTTGAAGGAATGTAGTTTGGGGGAATCAAGCACACGCAGCTTCTGCTCCCAATAATATGCTGTGTGCACTTGTGTGTGATGTCTGTGTTATGAATCTGACCGGCAAAGGGAAACTCCACGCTTGGAGAATCTCGCCACTGGTTCAGAACAGTTTTGATAGGTAAGATTCTACCTATCAAAACTGTTCTGAACCAGTGGCGAGATTTTCCTGAGGGGAGGGGGCTCGGACAGGATTTTCAACCCAAAGAGCTCTTGATGCTCACCCCCTCAAGTTGTGCCCCGAGGGACTGGGATTTAATACTATCACTATCAGAGCTATTAGATTAAGATATAGGTGTATGTCGCATCTTTGTTTTTAGAAAAGAAACAAACAACGCAAGCAGGGGGCTTAGCCCCCCCCCCCACTGAGCCCCCGACCTTCCCTCACCTTGCCATGGTGTTCGATTAAGTTTCCATTTATACTCTAAAGTTTATTTTTTTTCTTCACGCATAATTCCTAAAGCAGCTTTCGTAATTTTCCAGATTTAACTCGCTGAAGAAGACAGAGGATCGCTCGCGATTTCGGAACTTGTTGAATCAGTTCAAAGGTAGTCACCTTTTTCTCCCGGCTTTTGCTTTCAAATGGAGATACTATATGCTTATCCAAGCTGCGAGTGTTGCTAAAAGGTACACATCTGTACGCCCTATCTTCGGCCATCCTGGTCACTACGCCTCAGTAGCAAACCTTTGGCAGAGGACACTTAATGGATCAAGATGGACGACAACAGGTAAGCGGAAGACTCCCCCGATAGTTGTATGATTTCATGAGTAAAAAGTAATTTTAGAGGGCTACTTAATTTCTTTTCCATCCAAAAAGCAAGTTAAAAGCCCACAAACTTAGCCTCACCGTCAAAATAACAGTTTTGGCTCCAAGAAAGTATACCTCTATTTGCTCTGAACAGCATAGTACAGAGATTTTATCTTCTGACTGAATACGCATTTCAAAGATTGGAGAAATGTTAAATCAAAATGATTAATCAACTATGTCAATTCTCTGTTCCCCCTACCCTACCAAACGGTACGTCTTTTTACAGGCCTCCATGTTCTCTCCTCAATATTTGACGTGTGCGATAAGATAGACGTGTACGGTTTCTGGCCCTTTGCAACATCCTTAGACGGCCGCGTTGTACCTTATCACTACCACAACGATATCAACGGCACCAGAGCGCACAGCTTCAGCAAGGAATTCAGAGGTCTGGTTGATTTACACGAACGTGGCATACTCCACTTGCATACAGGCTCCTGTTCTTGAGGTTGTGAGTGAGCTTCATGATTGGTGAACTGTCTGGTGTGCATCTCCCCTCAACTGGACCCTCTGTGTTGAGTTTGCCAACTACAGTGAGGGGGAGGGGTTCAACCCAAAAGAAGAATTTGATAGTATGAATTATGGAAGTTTATGAGTACAAGAATTGTGCAAAACAGTTCATAAGGGGGGTTGAAAAGTGCTCATGAATTCTCAACAAATTTTGTGTTCAAATAGGATCCTATTTTTTTATGTATTAATTGTATGTAAATCAAATTAAAGTATTTTTCGTTTCATCATTAGAATCTTGGGGTTAGTTCTACTGGGGAAAGAATTTAATCGTAGTGCAGTAAACCTACCTCTTCTGAATTCCGTTTGAGGCAAGTTTTACTACACCACTAAACCATTCAGTATTTTGTATGGTACTTGAACCAAACATGCCATCACAAACGTGACATAAAATCAAACTTCAGAGGTTCAACATGCCCGAAAGGGCTTCGCTTTCGCTTTTATAGGGTAAACCTATGTGTCTGGTCTAGGTGTTGTGTTGTGTAGATGTTTATGAGTGGGTCTTGAATTGAAATTACATTGAAAATGAAGATCAGTGGTCTGGCATTAGTCGTCAGTGTGCCTTCTAATCGCTATGAGGAACACCTAGGTCGTTCCATACCACACATGTACGCGCGGGTAAGTTCAGCCTTGTCTACAAGCTGATTAATGCTGGGTGCGAAAGCAAAGCGATTTTGTGACGCCAGATCGAATATACGCGTCGCGAATTCGCAAAAGTTGAACATATTAACTCGAGCGAAATTTGGCTGTTGAACGTTAAATTCGCTTCTCTTTCACCTATGAACCGGCCTCTATGCTGGCCACCGCACGCCATCTCACACTAACTGAACATTTTTTTCAGTATTCAAGCTTCTGAGCTACCCGTTTTCGAATGACATGCCTTTGTATTTATAAAACACCGAATTGGCTCGTTCCTTCATTACAAAAACTGTTTGTATTTGTTTTTACTGAAAAGAATGACAGCTGCCTGCTACCTTTCCTGCAATGACAAGTAACAAGTTGCCGTCCAAATTGCAAAATATTGATTTCGGACAAAGTACAGTATTTAATACGATAGTATTCCTTTCAAACAGGGTTTAAAGATTTTTGATTTAAGTTAAAAACATGAAAGCGGTGAAGCAAGCCTTTTAAAATGCAAAAATGATATAAAACGTTCTATGCACCACTGCTGTATTTTTTTAATCAAAAACTTCAGATCTGTAATCTGTGATACGTGTAGAACATTGTTATGTGTACGTTTACTTGCAACCTTAATGAAATAGCTTTAATGTTTTAGCGGTGCTTTATCAAATTGTAAAAAAAATGTCAGTCGCCAAAAGGCTGGTCCCTTCAGTTACATCTCTGCCAATATGTTTGCATAATACATTTTGTGTCCCACAACCTGGATTGGGCCTCTGCTTTGATCACGAGCAGAGTTTTCAACTGCTTCCTTTGAGAGTCTTGGCTCTGATTCTTTCCGTGGGAGGGGTTTAAAGCGACAAGCTACAGCCTGTGGCGTAACTAGGGTTAAATGTCTGGGAGCACCCGGGGTGCACCCAATATTTCAAGGGGGCACCAAGAAAAGATAGGCACAGTCGTATAAAGTAATGGAGATATCAAATGGGGGGGGGACACGTGGGGGCACAGACATCCGAGGGGAGGGGTAGGCATGTGCCCTTGCAGTTACACCGCTGGCTACAGCCATGCAATATATCATGGAGATTTAATTTCAGAGCTGGGCGTTTTTATGTCCGACATGTACCCATGTGCCCGCAGTTTAAACGTTTGGTGATCGAGGCATTTGAGAGCAGATTTGCTATTCCGGTTTCCACTCACATGGTTGACGGTACATGACAAAAATGTGTCAATTTGGGGCGTATCTGCCTCAAGCAGAAGCACCCCTCATCGGTTAAAAAGAGCCGCGTTGGTCAGGAGTTTTCAATTTGTTAGTAGTGATGCGACCGTAACACGTGCATTTCCTAGTCGTGCGTGAACCAGCAAAGTTCAGTTTTGACCAAAGAATTCTCCGTTGCTAAGAAAACTGCGCACTCGATCCAGCTCGAGCCCAATACCCCCGCACCCTTAGCTTCTTCAATGCACTATTTAGTTTGAGTTTCCGCTGTAGGCTGATGTGACGCATTAACTTAATTATGGAAACAATTTTTGAGAATGAAGAGGGTATTAAATAAGTTCTGTTAAGTCCTGTAAAACATGACAAATGTTCTCAACTTGACACCCAATGTAAAATGTTGCTCGTCAGGCACTGGAAACAAATTTTAGAAGCGAGGAAACTCCAGGATTAACGGAATTTGGTCGAATAAAGGAAATATTGGGCTAAGTTCTTATACATGTATGTTATATAAATATAAAACGGAGAGACTTTTAGGCGCTGGTGGAAAGAGATATACCTGTCTGTTTACCATAGACATATAAACGTTTATATGTCTGTGCTTTTTACACAGTGCTGGGCGTGCTCGGAACTTTGCACGCATGCCCAGAACTATACAGGCACGTACAGAACAACCCGCCGACACTCATAACAGCGCATGCACGCTCAGAACTGATAAAAACACAGACATATAAACACATAGACACATGCACGTATCCGTGATTTTTAAAAGCGTGGGCAAGCAATGGGCGGAACGATGGGGTGGGAGCAGCGAGGTTAGCTATTGCAAATTGCACGTGACGCACTCCCATTGTTTGTATTTGTTTACTCTTCTCTTTGTTACTGCTTTCTCTTTTCAAATTTTGCAACCGCATTATGCTGAATCTAATCCAGATTAAGTATAACAGAGGATTTTTGTCAAAATCGAGAAATGACTTCATTGAATTTTATGGATGGAATTCTTCAACTCTGCGTAACTTCCATATATCGAGGGGTGAATTTGCCCACCGCTTTGGATTTAGTCGGGTGCCGTCTTTGCTATACAGTTCCCCGCCGTTGTTTTGAATCGGAGCTGTCCGTCTATGGGTTTATATGTCTGTGGATATTAAAAAGGGCCAGTACGTTTGCTGCCAACAAGTGTACTTAAAGTCTCTTATCATACAAGCTTGATTGGGACACATTTTCATCGTTTTTTGAGACGTGAAAGAATTGGCTTTTGGTTTTTCGTTTATTTTACTGACTGAGCTAGGTTTTATTTATGGTTGTTGATTTGTGTTTGACAAGCTCATAAGTTTTGTCGGTTTTAAATTTAAAACTAATTAAATTTTGAATCAAACCTGTTGGGCATGGGCGAATAAAATATAGGCCTGGCATTTTTGCCAAAATAAACGTTTTTCTGAAAGGTAGCGGTATTCATTTGTAGCAGACGAAACCACAGAGGCACAATTTAGAAGTTAATCTTCGGTCATGCTCCGCACAGATTGGAAAACAGAGTCAACGTAGTCTACTTTGTCGTATATAATAAACATATGATAAACACATTTTTACACCATTTGGAACTCGAAAAGACATGTCTAGCATCAGCAAAGCAGCAGCAACAGATTTGTGTGAATATTTGCTTATTCGTGTGCCAGGTTGCAAAACTGGTACATTTGTCTACGTTACTGGAGTCGAATTCGTCTCTTAGTGAAAATTGCAAAACGAATTTTGCCCATGGTTTTGCTCTTTTTGCATCCGTGGAAGACAAATTTGTTCTTGCTTGAAAGTGCAAAATCTGGTTTAGTTGAGAGATGATCATGATTGGCTGATTACAGTACAAATGACTACACCAAGTTGTAGACATTGCATAGACTAGTCGTTATTTAAAAAAAAATAGAAATTTGAAGAAAAAATCATGTTTTTTGTGAAAAACGGTGACGATATACTCCCGTCTAGGTGGAACAGCCTGCAGGCCAAACACAATAGCATTGGACATTCCTTTGTCTTAGGACCTAATCTTGGGTGGGCACTTTAAAATACACAAGGGACAATCTTGTTACCAACAACTAGCATCTAGAAATACCATAAACAGAAATCTGCCTGTGACCATTACATTTACACAACGATTCAGCAGCGACCAACCGAATAGTGACAATGTTATGGAAGGGACCAAAAACCTATGCATGGACAGGTGCCTTTAGATGCTCACGTGGACAGTGGGTGGGGCCTACCCGATTGGTCTATTTCCGTCACAGGTTCCCTGCAATCACTGTCAGCAGTTGTGCTCAGCGTGCATCAAGTACCCAGAAATCCACAGGCACTTGACACGCAGAACGCAACCTGTTGTTTCTAAGCTCGGTGGTTGTAATACGCTGTTCTCTTTTTTCTTTTCCATCAGCATCAGTCGACCGAGAGTGAAAAAAGACTCTTAATTTTGGATCGAAATATCTTGAGAGTTCAAACCATTAATCAATCCTGGATCTATTCGAATAAAAAAAGTCAACTCCGATTTGTTAATGTCGTCATTTAACGGGGTGAATTTACAAGAATACAACTGGTTGTCCCGGACTGTTTAATTTTTGGAAGGCTTATGATTAAAAAAAATACTATTTTCTCTGAAATTGTGCCTTCGGAAGCAGTAAAGTAATTTTTTAAAGTCGTTGCCAGCACATCGAAAGCACATAGATAATATGGCCGGGCAGACACATCGTGGCGGAGTCGACTTGTGCAGCTACCGTTGGTCATTAAAACAGCGTATGCTGCTGCCAATCGTGGTGTTGGGAGTACTGGTTTATCTGATGGCAACATTCCCTCTAGAGGTAAGAGATTTTGCAACCACGCAGTATGTGCGGTGAGCCTGCGTTCTGAACTGCTGAACTTTGCAACCCCCGAAATGCGCAAAAAGAGGAGTGTAACGGGTGAGCCTTTATGCGCCAGAGATCGGCAACAATGTGATCAAAATGTGCCTCATGGTAAGCGTAGACAAACTGAATTTGACGTGCTTTGTGACAGTGTTAATGTAAGCCTAGACAAGGTTTGTGTTTATCTGTCCCAGTGTGTTCGTCTTGCAAGCTGGCTAGTGAGCAGTTAATGTTAATTCGTTGGAATTTTTGCATTACCTTAAATAAGCCATGGCCGAGATCATTTGGGAGATTACGATCCGGTTCGTAAGTTAATTTGTCGTACACTCGCACGCACCACGATTTATTAGCTCCCGTTGGTTTAACAGACAAGTTGAGCGATAACTCCGTGTTCCATGTAACTCTATGTGAAGTGGGCATGGTTTCAAATGAAGTGACGTAGCACTTACGAACCTGAGAGAAATTTGATGATAATGGAGATCAATGCTTATTGAATATCGAAGTGAATACATCACACGCACAATTATGTTTGTAAAAGGCATTAGTGCAAGAACCAGCGTTTGAACCAACACGTGCGCGAAAGGTAATCCGTTTATTGTGTTTGCTTTTACCGGTTCAAAATGACGTCTTTCATTGGTACTAAATCACCAGATCCGACTACCCACCGCTATATATAAGTAGGGTTTGCTTACTAAATACGCCGTGCTATGAGTTGGTTGGTATCATAGGATCGTAGCATGGACTACGTTTGCCAAACTTGTATGCTGAACCAGCTTGCACCGCAGCAATGGCTCTCTATTGTGTGGCAATTAAGTGGGGGCGCTTTTCATGCCATGCTTACAAGTGGGCGAACGTAGTCCTGCTACGATCCTATAATACCAACCATGGCGTACTTGGTGTGCAAGCCCTACTTATGAGTAGCGACGGGTAGTTGGATCGGGTGACTATCTGGTTCGTAAGTGACTTCGTCAAAAAAGCGGAGGCGCGCCACGATGTGCAGGCTCCAATTGGACGATCGCTGAAGTTGCGCGTTGACTTCCGGTTCCATGGCTCCATATGTAAACGGCGATCAATGCAGTAACTCTATGTGCAGTGCACGTTCCGTAGGCGTGGTTTAAACTCTAGTGACGTCACATTAACGAACCGGATAGTGTTGGTTTAAACGCTGGGACTCTACTGAAGTGAATACGTCACGCACATTATGTGTTGAAAAGGCATTATATAGTGAGAGAATCAGCGCATGAAACAACACGCACGCGTACTCTATTCGTTTGCAGTGCACTTTCTGGTTCACAGTGACGTCACACTTCAGTACTTTATACCGCGGTAGGCCTGTTGATCATTGTATCAACGAAGCCATGCGCTGACTCACTGGTCCTTTACCAATGACATCATGATAATGTCATGTTGTGACTTTTGTATTAGATTTTGAACAATTAAATTTACCCATTGACTCTGTACTGTTTTAAGAAGCCTTTTTGGTCACTTTGCAATCTTGTATCTTCATGCAGAAAGATGGTCTGTTTGAAACAGACAGAAGTCTCTTGCTTTGAGTCTCTTCTTCCTGATTTGTTTTCGGTGGGGTATAAGTCAGTTTCCTTCCGTATGCTGGCATGTGCTATGTAGCAATCGTTGGGCCGTTGCCCTAGTCTGTCTTGCCTGAACACATGTCTTTGTTTTCGTCCGAAATAAGAAATCCTTGAAGTACGTTTTGCTGTTTTTAATATTTAAATTAACGAAGGCCCTTTTCCGGCCTTCTTCTGAGCAGCATTGACGCACAAATTCCTCACATACAATCGTAATTATAAATGAAAACTAAAAAAAAATGGAGAAGTGACAACTCCCCCCCCCTCAAAAATGAAAGGATACTTACAAAATCAATTAAAATGCAATCAAACTACTCAGAAACAGTTCCTTTGTCGGGGTTTTTATCATGAACTAAAGGGAAAAATACAAGCTAACCAGTGGAACTCAGTCATGTGAGCTCTGACAGTTTACCAATTTTACCATGTAGGTCAGAGTTACGTACAGTTCACCACAGCCACTACCAGTAGGAGAGCTTCAATGGCCTAAACAGAAAACGAGATTGGACACAAACTTTCTTGGGAAAATGTGGGACAAAGCCACATTTGATGACTTTGAACCCGCTGCCTTCGAAAACTTCAAAGCCTACAACAACACAAACCGGCCTCTGGACATGGGATTGACAAGCTATAACATGACAGTTGTGAAACTAATCTCGCCAACAAGTCCCAGGATCAGAGTAGGTGATGTCTTAAAATACCGAATTGAAAGCCGTGATTTTAAGGGTAGGAACCGTATCGTGGGTGGCGATTTCTGGTACGCCACTTTGACCTCAGATCGAAGCCCGAAGGCGAGCACCACCGGCTACATCGCCGACTACGGCAACGGTACATACGATGCATTCGTACTAGCAGCCTGGCCTGGGAGCGCTAAATTCAACTTGATCCTTGTCCATACCAGTGAGACGGTGTACCACATGAGGAACACTGTGTGGAATTCTGAGGGAAGACTGTTTTTCAGGGGCTATTACCGATTCAACGGTAAAAATGCCGACGGCAGATGCTCCATGCGAAGACAAGGGACATGGGAGGCAATGTGTGATTACCCAGCATACAAATCCTTGGGAAGCACGGTTTTACTGTGTGAGCACAAGGCAGGCTTCCCGTGCGAATCACTGGTTTCTCTTGGCATCGACAGTAACCATATTAAGTATTCAGCCAAGCAGATGGCAAAGGATTTTGAGTACCTCTACAAAAGGTGAGTTTGAGTACATTACAAATGAACTATTTTTCATGTACATTGTTTTGATCGAGTTTAGTTTGGATTTGGATCGGTTGTTCGATTGGTTGATGTCGGAATTGTCAAGAAATCCTGCAAAAGAGTCGAGTAATCGCGCAACGATCGCGCATTTCGATTGTTCATGCCTCAACACATACACTGGCAAGTGCCAGTCGTACTTGAGCATAGTTTATGCGGCGCTTAATTTTTGCAAAACTCCCTCTAGACCCCAGATACGGACTACAAGGCAGCCACAAATTATTGGCCTTCTTTGGGAGATTCACTGGCAATACACGAAAATGTAGTGATCTGACATATATGGGTCAGCTGTACCATCGAAACAACAGCCTTTTGTACATTCTCTTTCGGTGGCTTCACAGAAAAATTGCATTAGAATATTATCAGACGTTTTTGAGAGCATACAGGCTCTGTTTTACGAAAGACCGTAGTGTACAGTCGGAAATAAATCGAAAAGAGATCCCAGTACGCCCTAAAAATGCAATAAGAAGTTTTAATTTAGAGCAAAGAAGACTTTTTTTATCAAATAGATATTTCACGATGACTCAAAATTTTGTCTGAGCTGGGAATTTGAGTAATCATTTACAGTGAATCACTTTCTAACTTTGATTTCGTTGCTTTGTTATTTTGAACAGTCCTTATTATTGGAAAAGTGTAGAGAGGACTGATGCAAGCATAAAGGTTGAAGGTTAGTTACGATGCATTGCTCTGAAGTTTTGCAAATTGGTTGACAAGGCTAGATAGTTTTGTTTGCAATCATATTGAAACTTTAGTCACACGAGCAAACCTCATTTAAAAAAAACTTCTGTCTTAGGCCTGACCCCGAGCTCTAAGGCTTTGCTCCAACTTTGGTCGTTCCAAGCTTTCAAATAAACTTTTCCTTGCATCTCTGATCTGGACGATAAACACGCCATGCATTTTAAACATGCATGTTCTGGGGAAGCGAGCCATCAATTCTAGTCATTTTGCTCGCATACTGCTTGTGAATTCATTTATGGATGCATATTATACGAGAAACACTTTAACAAAAAAATAACACTAAAAAAGTATAACAAGAAAACATATCGCCGCCACATCTTTCTAATAGAAAAGTTTACCAGTCTCCAGAATTAAACGTACCCGTGATTGGTCAATGCCGGATTGGATATATGAGGGTGATATCATTATTCCTAAATTCACACATGTATAAAGGGTTCCCTAAATTTCTTTAATGGTAAGGTTTGAAATATTTCTGAGATTTTATTTAACTGTATTCTTCAATGCAACTCTGTGTGAAAGATTATTACTTATTCTGAGTGTTAAACAACAATATTGTCACTCAATATTCGGCATGTTTTTCCCCAGTGCTGCTCTATCCAACCACTCTCTCTCTCTCCACGTAGGCCTTATTCAAAAAAGGATCTCTTTGATTCGCTACAGATAACAACACACTTTGAAATGTTTCATTCACTCATTTGAGGGGTGACAAAGCTTTCTGTTTTTCCCTTGCCATTTTGAACCGTTCGGTTGAAGAAAAGACGTCACAGAGGCATAACCAAGTCGCAAAAACGCTTAACCAATAACTCAAGCTGAAACAAGTTCATAGTTCGGGTTGCTAAAACACGCCCTTGCCTTCTATATGACAGCCTGTTGGTGGCGTGGCGCACTGTGGCCATTTTCACTGCCACAAGCTCCTGCAAACTCTCAAGAAATAATATATACTTTTTCCCCCACACAATTCAAGGGTCCACATTGTCTCTGCCTGAACTTCAGCGTTGTGAGGCTGACCAACAAATACCTAAACTCCATGGGTACTGGATAGACGGCAAGTGGTACTCACTTTTATGCAAATTTTCTGACTGGACTAAGAACTCAACGCAGCTACATTCCTGTCTCCGCAACAAGTCTATTATGATGCTTGGCGACTCAACAGCTCGACAGGTGCGAAACAGTTTAACCAAATTACTTGGAAAGGCTAGCAAAGTTACGAGAACTGGTCTCATGACTAAACACGCTTACGATTCGCTCAACCTTGTGATTTACTGGCAGTTTCACGGGTATGTGATTGCATCACACACTTACACAATCACAAACTGGAAGGAGGAGGTTGACGCACTGAACGAACTGAACAGCACACACTGCAGCTACATTGTTCTCATCAACCAGTGGGCACATTTTGCTCAATGGACACGTGACAGCTACATTGAAAGAGTCCGTCTTATTCGACAGGCCGTGATTGGTCTACTGCAGAGGTGCCCGGATGTCCCTGTTGTCATCAAAGGACCACACGCCCGGCAGCACGAGAGCGTCGGCTCTATAATATTTGGCTCGGACTACTTCTTAAAAGACATTGAGCTTATAAACCAGGAGGCTTTCCAGGGAACTGGGGCGTTCTTTTTGCCGGTGTGGGACATGAATCTTGCTTATCCTTCAAGCAATGATGTCCACATGCCCATGGAAGTTGTTGGGGAAGAACTGAAGATGTTTTTGGGTTATGCCTGTGACAAGTTAATGCGGGCAGCTAAGTGAGTAAAGGTTGGTTCGACATATTTTGTCAGCTGAATTGAACCTACAAGGTAGGCGAGATGTTTTAAGCCCAATATTACTACATACAGGCTAGTCGTGGATGAAAATAAGGTTTACACTTGACAACACGATGCGTTTTGGTTGTGTTTTTGAAAACGCATAAAAGGGGTACAAGAGAAATGTTGTCATAAGCCTATGTTTCAGGAAAACCTCTTACCTGTCCTATTGCAGTTACACCTTAAGGAAAAGTCTGAATCTTCACTTTGATAAAGTTAAGAAATTGGTGTGCTGGGTTTGAACCATGAAACTCCGTCTTTCTCTGCAAACAAAAAAACGAACAAACCAAATAAAACGAAAAACAACACTTCTTTTTCACCAAGTTCACTTCGTAAAAACACAAGATGCAGAGACACCAGTAGTGAGCCATATCAGATTAATTTGCTGATGGAATATTGTCCTTTTACGATGTAAAAAAAAAGAAAATGTGTCGTGATTCCCGCACATGCGACTGCACTAAAGATTTTAGAAAAGAAACTGTATCGTGGTTCAAGCACAAGCGACGGCACTTTCAGAGCTCGGTTCCTTACATACCTTGGGTTGACCCAAGGTTAAAAACTGGTAATACAGTTCTGTGTATTAAAGTACTGAAGATTTCCTTATTTTAGAAGCAAAGCGGGCTTGCGTCTATTGTGCAATAATGTTTCACATACAAAAATTCAAAACGTAGCCAGGGCAGACAACGCAAATCGCGACTGAACGTCGACGTGACAAGTATTTCCAGACGTTTTCGTGTAAAAAGGGAATAGCCACCAAATGGTCATGCGCACAGGGAAGCGCTAACCTTACATACCTAGTGTGGACTTGTGAACAAATGACGTCCACACGATGCAGGAAAGGAGGACGTTCTGTGGATTTACACATGTCCAGAGGACGTTTCCCCTTCTCTGAAAAAGAATTATAGAGGCATTTGGGGGTTGAGGGTCATCCGTCGTAAAAGGAAGAGAAATAGTCAAGGAAACTTTGAGACAATAAAAAGAACATGGAAAGGGACACTGCCCTAATCATTAAATAAACTCTATTATAATGTCCAGGTTATTAGACTCCAAATCCAAAGAACAAAATCCGTGCGTTGCATCTTAAACTTTTGTTTGTATACTCCATTTTGAAGTATAATAACTTAAATCATTTCGATTGCTTAAAGTTCAAATATATAATTTCCAATCCGAAATGTTTTTAATTGGCACTTAGACTAGTAGGAGAAATTAAAAAATAGTTTATCACCAACAACAGTGGAAATTCATGCCCCAAAATAAGATTTCTTTTGTTTTCTTGTTTGTTAGAAACGAAGATGTGAGAAAAGCAAGATCACGTTTTGTTCAAAGCAATTTAAACCTTTTGCATTGCATCCCCCCTGGGCACATTTGAGAACGATTGCACGCTGAATAGGACTTATGAGACTGTTGCGGGATATCAATTTCACACCGCACCAATAGCGGATATAGAGCACACTTGTCGCCGTGGTACGCTCTTGGATTTTTTTTTTAAATGTGGCCCTTATACGCTTTCATATAGAATAATTTCCCTAGAGCGCTTAGAGCGCTTAATAATCTTTGTACTGCCCTCCTTAAGATGTTTCTAATAAAAACTTGGCAGCCGGCCAAACTCCAATCACTGATGAAAATGGAGTCAGGAGATAGCTCCGCTTGTAGCTCTAGTGTTTTAATATTTGGTCACACTGGATGACGATGTCATTGACATGGAGTAAAACTGCGCAGCAAAACAAGAAAACACTAAGAGCTATGAATACTTCGAGCTTTGGAGCTGACGAAGGATGAAGGTCGAATCTGCTGTTGACCTGCCCGCCCTAAAGCCACACTGGGATTGTAACTGTAAGTAACTACAGCTTTCTAATAGGAATGTGAGCGAACACTTTACCAACAATACTCAGGAGTGAGATCCCTCTCATTGTTGCAATCACTGCGATCGCCCTTGTTCTTATAAAGTGTCACAATGACGGTATCTTGCATATCTTGGAGGACGGCACCTTCCTCCCAGCAAAGGCAAAGCAGTTCATACAAGGGCCGAAGCAGAGCTGGTTTTCCACACTTGATGGCTTCAGGCAGGATGTTATAGCTGCCTGGTGCTTTTCCACTTGGAAGGGCATCAATAGCCTTACTAAGCTCCTCCATAGTCGGCTATTTGTCCAGGTCTCCATTATGGGCTGATCTTTCACAACTCTCGGGGAAGCATCAGAGACTGACGACTCACAGGAGTACAGAGCTGATTAGTTTTCCACCCATCTGGCCACCTCTTTCTCGCAATCAACCTTAGCTGGAACCGACATCTGTGCGGTGTTGATGCAAGGACGCCTTTTGGGTTTTGAGCAGTGCAGATTATGTGGTTGTAAGCGTATTGGGCTGCACACAAGGGCGTGGTCAGTGTCGTAGTCTGCACTATGGTAGCTTCTAGTGATGAGTACGCGATTGAGAGCAAACCACCAAGTGACGATTTAATCAAGTTGGCGCCAACGATTAGACCTAGAATGTTTCCAGGACACTTTGTGCGATGGCCTGCACTCAACGAATGTGTTTGTAATGCAGAGGCTGTGGTAGCCGCATACTAGCCTCTGACCGTTTTCATTTGTCTTCCCAGTGCCGTGGTGCCATGCTGGCAAGTAGGCCATGCCTCATGATCCGTGCCCACCCGGGTATTGAAGTCGCCGAGAAGAAATAAGGACTCATCTTTTGAACAACCTTTGATAAGAGCATCAAACTGCCCATAAGACTGGTCCTTTGTTTCTTCTGATGAGGTGAGGATAGGAGCATACACGGAGAGGATGTTAACAGGGGGATGGAGAGCAGGCGCTCGGTGCCTCCAGAAAGGGCCTCTACCGAAGCTACAAGCGTGTTCTTGATGGCAAAGCCAACTCCATACTGGCGAGGCTCCTTGGGTTCTATACCCTTCCAGAAAAAAATATATAGTTCTCCTCTTTCAGTGAGCCACCGGAGGGAAGCATTTTTTCAAGGGCAGCTATGCTGATGTTTAAGTCTGGAAAGCTCTCTATCGATGATGGCTGTTTTCTTGGTGTCATCCACCTCTTGAAGGTCGCCAGTAACACTCGTGCACATGGTGCGCAAGTTCCAGCTCAAAAGTCGAATATTGCGATACTTTTGTTTTGTTTTCTTGCTATGTTTGCGCGGTGCGACGTTTACCGTCAACTTGTCATGTGTGAGGTTTACAATAAGCTTTAGGCAGGCAAAACAAATACACGTACATGTAAATACTGAGCTTACATAGCCCTTAATACACACGTGGACCTATTGAAATGTCTATTTAATGGACCTATAAGCGTAGAAAATAGCCATACTTATCTACATGAACAAGTGGATCACTTGGCATTCCACAATTGTTGCATCCTTATATAACATGTGAATATGTGGGTATATACACGTGTAAACAAGGTAAACTTGACATGAAAACCGAATGTCATAAAGGCCTCAAAACTATGCTTGAAATAGGCTACCTTTTAATAAAGGGAAAAATATAATCAACTTAAAGGCAATGCTTCACTGGGCGCTATAAACAGTTAGCAAGGAGCGACGGGAAGATTCGTGCCCTCAAAATGTGGGGAAATGATGCACAAATTCACTGTGGGAAATCCCTCGTTTATAGATGAGTGTATAGCATTAAGAAATAGCAATGTAAACATAATCTCTCACCAGAAAATGTCCGATGTGTACAATTTCAATGCCTTTTCGTAAGGTTTTCTAACGGTGTAAATAAAACTATAAGCTTAAGTGAACCTGAACTTTTAAAATTAATTTGAAATAACGAGAAAAGGAAACCTGGAGATGTGTCCCAGTACGTAAATTTCACCGGAATTCGTCTCGCCCCTTCGGCTTGGTTTAGCTTTTACAAAAATACAGGATTCCAGGACTGCTTTGCTTAGTCTTCGATGTCCGAGTATCGAAAAACCAGACTGCAGAATATGGCCAGGCAAAAACATCGTGGCAATGTTGACTAGTACAACCGCTGCTCATTCAAACGACTGATAATGCTGGCAGTCATTGCGTTAGGACAGTGCAACACATGCCATTGACAGCGATCCTGCACTCTCTTTCTTAAATTTTGTACATAGAAAATCTAAAGTGCAGTCAATTGTTGTTACGTTGGATATTATCAATGATTTATGTCTTTTTAGAGTAGCAATGCATTATGCAAATAAGGGGGAGTTTGCAGATCCATGTGTACGGGGAATGCACTCTTTAAGGCCCTATATATCATGAAGTACATGTCCGATTGGGTTCAAATCTTCCAGATATCTTGAAAACGGAGTGCTCTAGAGGAAAATTGATCTTATATGATGATGACGTCATTATGATGACTTCAAACCTTGCAGATATTTTAGAAGGAGAGTGCTTTAGACAAAAGATGATCTTATGTAATGATTACAGCAGCAGGAGAAAGTCAAGTGATATTAAAGGTGAACTCTTCAAAGAACTGTATCTCGTGACGTACAAGTCTGATTGGGTTCAAACCTTTCAGATATCTTAGAAGGAGAGGGTTTTATAAAAAAAATGATCCGATGTGATGATGACGTCATCATATGACATGCTACGTGACATTAAAGGTGTCAGTGCTGGGTTGAAACCCTGCTGATATCTTGGAAAGAGAGTGCTTTATGCAAATACTGAGCTCATTTAGTGATGACGTCATTAAGCAACAGTCACGTGACTTTAAAGAGGCATTATTTAATAAGCTATATCTCCTGAAGTGTACGCCCAATCGGGCTCAAACTTTGCAGATATCTTGGAAGGGAAGTGATTAAGACGAATATTGCCCTCGTGACGATGTCGGCATCAGGTGAGAAGTCACGTGACATTAAAGGGGGCATTTATTAATGCGGTATATCTTCTGAAGGATATGCCCAATTGTGTTCAAACCTTGCAGATATCTTGGAAGGGAAGTGGTTTTAGACGAATATTCACCTCATGTGATGATGACGTCATTAAGGGACAAATCACGTGACCTTAATGGTGCATCATTTGAAGTACTGCATTTCCTGAAGTATATGTCCAATTGGGTTCAAACCTTGCGATACCTTGGAAAGGAAGTGCTTCAGGCAAATATGGACCCCATGTGATGATGGCGTCATTAAATTAGAAATCACGTGACATTAAACCTGCATCCCTTAATGTACTATATCTCCTGAAGTGCTTGCCCCAATTGGTTGAAACTCGGCGGTTGCTTTAAAGGGAAGTGTTATAAACGAAATCAACCTTATGTGATGATCACGTCATCAGATTAGATTAATTGGTCAAGCTTCAAAAGGCGACAAAGCCATCTGTTCTGTTGACAACAGACAGATAATCTCTAGTTTCTTCGTTTTCTTTTTCTGCTCAAAAGCCTGTTTGTTTTGTACACGTTTTTCTACCCGCAACTTTAGTGCTTTTGCAACTTTGGATCATCATACTTGAACCAATGAAAAACCTTATGCACAGATGTCCTAGAAACATGACGTCATGATGACGTCATCACCTTTATTTTATTCTCCCCTAGGTTTTGTACACGTTTTTCGACGTGGCATTAAATCTGTAAATTTCAAAGCCTTCTCCTAAAGGACATGTCCTTTCTGGTTGAAATTTTGCAGATAACTAGAAAGGGATTTGTTACAGACGAATGTTGACCTCCTGTGCTGATAAGGGGGATAAGTCACGTGACTTTCAAGGTGCATTCTTTTTGGTCCTCTGTCTCCTGATGTACACATATGATCGGACTCAAATCGTGCGGGTATCTTGAAAAGGGAGTGCGTTAGAGGAATATTGATATCAAATGATGATTATGTCGTCAGGAGACAAGTCACGTGACATTAAAGGTGCATCTCCTGAAGGATATGTATCTGGTTGAAACTTTGCAGATAACTTGAAAGGGAGGTGTTATTCACGAAAAATGACTTCAAGTGATGATGACTTAGTTTTTCGAATGTACAAAAGAATGCGAAGAAACCCTCTGTTCTGTTGTCAAACAGACGGATAAGCTCGCATTTTTAGCTGTTTTGGCAACCTGCCGAAACAGTTATTGTACTCGTTCGTCTTTTTTCTCCCCCCCCCCTTTTTCAGACAACTTCTTTTACCAGTACTCTTTGGCAGTTACAAAAATCAGAACGACTTCAAACATGGAACATAGTTTGATGATTGTCCAAGGATGCTTTTAGAAGAAATTAAGAATGATGAAGTCATCAATTTATTTATTATTGGTTTTTGAATAATTATTTTCCCAGACTCTGTACACAGTTTTTCAACAATCACCAATTTTAGTCATTTAACGTAATTCAAAGGTCAACAAAGTTACATCAAAGATCGACCCCAATGCCAACTAAATGATGACGTCACGACGTCATCGTCCGATTTCTTATTGATTTTTGAATATTTAATATTTTTTCCCATTCACAATGTACGCGGTTTTCAAGGCACTATTAGGGTCACTAAGCAATTGTTAATTGTCAGTAAAGTTACACCAAGGAGTAACTGTTATAGCAACATGATACCAAAATGATGACGTCGTGATTACATCATCCTTTTATTTATTATTAATTTTTGGATTTTTTTCCTATTCAATTTGTATACAGTTTTCAAGGCACTAGTAGGATCACTCAGTAATGTTCGATCCTTATGAGAGTTATACCAAGGAAACATATGAAAGCAAAGATCTTACACAAAAAGATTTCATGATGAAGTTGTCAGGGGTCACGTGACATGAGATTAAAGTTGTAACTTTCTATATAGGTTTTGTACACTTTTTCAACAGCCTTTCTTCGTTACTCTGGTCAATCTGACTTATTTCCTTCAATGTACACTTGAAGTCCCGTTAAGTCACGTTACATAATACTAAAGCTGCAATTTTACCCGTAGCTTTGTACCCGTTTATCTGCTACGCAATATTATCGATCTTAATGAGATAAGGCCTGAACTTCGGCTAAGGATTACTTTGAAAAATCGTATTTTGTTGTGTTCGTTCGATTACATATATATACCGAGAAGTCCGAATATCAAATAATATTTCATAATTTTCTTTAAGTTTAAACGCAAATCATATGACATCATCTTAGAGGAGCAGCTCCTTTGGACAGGTGTTTTCAGCCCATTGACTGTTCACATTTTTAAGCCACTATTTGGAAACTTTCGCAATGTTTTATCACCATCAAAGTGATAGCCAACAAAGATCTTTATACAAAAATTATACTAAATAAATAACGTAGATGACGTCATCTTGTGATTTATTATTGATTTTTCAATAATTCCTTTAGCCCATTGACTTTATATACGTTCTCAACCAATCATTTGGGTAATTTCGAGATGTTTGATCATCATTAATGTTACAGCCAACCAAGACCTTGCTAAAAACCTTTGGCTTAATCTATGACGTCATGATAAAGTCAACAACTATTTAGCTGCTTCAGTGTACTGCCGAAGCAGCTATTGCTTTCGTAAAAGTTTTTTGGCATTTTTTGGCAATTTTGCAAAAAGTCATTCTTTTTGTTGTTTTTTATTTTTACTTCTTCTGCTAAAAAGCCCATTTGTTTTGTACACGTTTTTTGTCGCCGCCACTTTAGTGCTTTTGCAATTTGGATCTTCATCAAACTTATACCAATGAAGAACCCCTATGCTTAATTGGTCTTAGAAGCATGAGGTCATGATGACGTCATGAAGTGAGTTATTATTGATTTTTCTTTTTTTTTTGAGGCACTATTTTGGTAACTTAGCAGTATTTGATCGTTATCAAAGTTGCACCAAACACTCGCCATAAAGTTCAGACAATACGTGAATATTTACGTCATGCTGACGTCATCAAGTGATTTATTATTGATTTATCAATATTCATTTCAGCCCATTGATTTTGAACACGTTTTCCAGGCACTCTTTTGGTAACTTAGCAATATTTGATTGTCATCAAAGTTACACCAAGTATTGCCCATAAATCGAAGATAGCATGTGAATAGTTACGTCATGATGACGTTATCAAGTGATTTATTAATACATTTTCAATATTTGGTCGGGTAGAATATTCTTCAAATCATATACCGATGTAGTCCAATACCGACATATCAGTTTTTTCATAACGACATTATGGTAAAGTCAAATTTTATTAATTTTGCCTGGATTCTACTCTTTGTTTGCTTAAAAATATGGCTGACACCTGATCTGCGTAGGGACGTATTAGTGTTCTTTCGTTTTATACCGTTTGTGTATGCGTTTAACCGTTGACCATCATTATCCAATAAAAATTCAGGAAATACAATAGAGACCTCCTATTCAGAACGTGTCCAATCCAGTATGCGTGTTACGACTGACCAAGTGTAAATATTAACGAAGTAGAATGTTGAATATTTAATGAATTTTCAAAGAACTGAGAAAGTTCTGAACCCAGCATCAAAAAATGAGTGTACAACATTTTAGCCGCTTAGAAGTGCACACAGTCTTGTGCATTTTCAAGTTGCGGCCTATACTAATGGCCCAGAGTGTTCCGTGCAGCTTCAGTATTAGGGCATGAAACATGCAAGTCACGTAGAGGGAGCGAAGTAATGGCGTCATTGGGGTCATTGGTCGTATTATATAAACAATGACATGAAGCTTTGTGGGATATTAAAGAGGTAAAGGCGAGAGCACGTGCCCTGACAACCAATATTGAAGATTGCAGCCCACAGTGGTGTGATTTTCAGTGTAGGCCTTTCAGCATTGAATCCCACTTTAGCATTTTTATTCATTAAGCTTTGCTACTGCTCTTTGATTTTTCCTATATAAGTTCTCATAATGAAGTCATCAGCTGACAATTCAGGTGACATTAAACGGACACTCTTTAAAGTGCTATATCTAGTGAATAACATGTCCAATTGGGTTGAAACTTCTTGTATAGCTCAAGGGGTAGGGTTTAAGACCAGGATGGACATCATGTCATTATGAGGTCATCTTGGGAGATGTCACGTGACATTAATAGTGCATTTTTAATGAACTTCGCAGATAGCTAGAAAGGTAAGGGTTGGCGATGGAAATTGACTTCTGATGCTGGTATTGTTACATGATAAATCATGTGACATGTATCTAAATGATATGGTTAATAAACTTTCCATTGCTGTATTTCCACTTTTGGCATTATCTAACAAGTTTATCCTATGATTTTTTTTCGAACCCTTGGAAACCGAAGCAGCTCCGTGGTTGTCCACGGTATTCTGTCCTTTTTTTCTTAGTTTTTGAATACTTCACTTTGCACTTTAGATTTTGTAGATATTTATCAAGAGCCAGTGCTTGGTACTCTTGTCTGATTGAATTAGGTAACATTCATGAAATGTTAATGTTTAATGTTCGTTCTGCTATTTTCATAGTCTAATTTTTTAAATGCTTCCTCAAAAAAATCCTGAAACAACTTGCGGTTGTTTTAACAACCGTCAAACCTCTAGTTTCTTCTTCTGATGACGATGATGACCCAAATCCCCTTTGTTTTGTGCATGTTTGTTTCTACCCACGACTTTGGTCCCTTAGCAGCTTTGGATGTTCATCAAACTTATGTCAATGAAAAACCCTTATGCATAGACTGTCCTAGAACAATGACGTCATTAACCAATAAAATGAATTTATTATTGATTTTTCAATATTTATTTCGGCCCGTTAACTTTTTACACGTTTTTGAGGCATCATTTTGGTTACTCAGCTATCTTTGATCGTCGTCAAAGTTATACCAAGGAAAGACGTTTGGGCAAAGAAGATACTGAAACAATTACCTCATGATGACGTTATCAAGTGGTTTATTATTAAATTTTAAATATTAAATATTCCGCTAATTTTAAAAATCGCTATAAAATCAACCATGGCTTCCCCCAACACTCTTTTTGAGCCAAGTGCCAGAGTAAAATTGGGCCTTCAATTCGTCTCGTGTGGGTCAAATCACGTGATCCTTCATTCCGGTTGAAACCGGATGTGTGCTTATTGTTAAAATGATGATAGGTATTAAGTTTTTTTCAGCGGTATTAGTTTGTTGGTGTTAGTGCTGGGTTGAAACCTTACTTATGTCTTGAAAAGGAAGTGCTTACGGCAAATATTGAGCTCATTTAATGATGACGTCATCAAACAATAAGTCATATGACATTAAAGGGGCACTTTTTAAAACGCTAAATCTTCAGAAGTATACGTCCAAAGGTTCAAACCGTGCAGATATGTTGAAACTGAAGTGATTGAAACGAATATTGACCTTATATGATTATTACGTCATCAAATCAGAAGTCACGTGACATTAAAGGGGCACTGTTTAATACGCTACATCTCCTGAAGTATACGTTTAATTGGGTTCAAACCTTGCAGATATCTTGGAAAGGAAGTGCTTTAAGCAAACATTGACATATATGACATTAAAGGTGCATCCTTTGAAAAGTACTATATCTCTTGAAGTGCAAGTCTGATTGGGTTGAATCTTGGCAGGTGTTTTCAAAGGGCAGTGTTATAGACGAAATCGACCTTATGTGATGATGACATCATCAGACAATCATGTCACTTGACATTAAAGGGGAACTCTCCTAGGCGCTATGTCTCTTGAAGTGTATGTATGAGTGGGTTCCAAACTTGAACCTTTATGGAAATGATTAAATCGTTTCAGCAAAAGGTTAATGCTTAAGATTAATTGGTAAAATTTCAAAAGGCGCAAAAGCCATCTGTTCTGTTGGCAACAGAAAGATAAGCTATAGTTTTCCTTTTAGCTTTTTCGCAACTTTGCGGAAAGGGTATTCTTTTTGTTCTGTTTTTTCCTATTCTGTATCTTCTGATCAAAAGCCATTTTGTTTTGTTAACGTTTCTTCAGCAAACAACTTTAGCCTCTTACAAACTTCGGATATTCATCAAACTGGCACCAATGAAAGACGCTTAAGTATGGATGGTTCTAAAAGAATGACGTCATGATAACGTCATCAATTGCTTTTTGACTGATTTTTAAATGTTTATTTCTGCCTATTGACTTCCTAAGCATTTTTCGAGGCACAATTTTGGTAACTTAGCGATCTCCAATCGTCATCAAAGTCTCAGCTGGCACACACCATGACGCAAAATAAGTTCCTAGTTTATGACGTCACAATGATTTCATCTCCTTATTTGATATTGATTTTTTAACTTGTCCCTATCGGCTTTGTACACATTTTTCTACTTAACACTAGTGAACAACTACCCCTTAACTTCCGCGCAAGATTACTATGAGAGCGAAAGTGAAATTGTTTGCTCTACACTCTGTTATTCGGTTTGAAATGTACCTAGGAATCCCAATATTCATGAAGTAATACTTTATAAAAATTGTTCCGTTAAAGCGCAAATCACGTCACAGGAACTTAAAGGAGCAGTGTTTCTTCAACGGGTTTATAGCCCATTGACTTTGCACACGTTTTCGAGCCACAATTTTGGTAACTTTGCAATGTTTGATCGTTCCCAAAGTGATGGCAAACAGAGACCCCTATACAAGATTTATTGGAAATGGATGACATCATGATGACGTAGTCACCTTATTTTTATATTGGTTTTTTAATATTTTAATGTCCCCATAGGTTTTGTATACGTTTTTTGATTTGGCATTAAATCTGTAAACTTCAAAGCATTATTTCTCCTAAAGGATATGCCCTATCTGGTTTAAATTTTGCAGATAACTAAAAAGGGATGGTGAATGTTGACCTCCTGTACTGATGACACATTGGGGGATAAGTCACGTGACATTCAAGGTGCATTCTTTCTCCTGAAGCACATGTCTGATCAGATTCAAACTTTGTAGATATCTTCAAAAGGGAGCGCTTTAGAGGAATATTGACCTTATATGATGAAGCACATGTCTGATCAGATTCAAATTTTGTAGATATCTTCAAAAGGGAGCACTTTAGAGGAATATTGACCTTATATGATGATGGTGTCACCATCAAACAAGTCTCTTGACAAAAATTGCACTCTTTTAAGCCTTATATCTCCTGAAGTACGTGTTTGATCTATTTCGAAACTTGCAGATATCTTAGAAGGAAAGAGCTTTAGACAAAAACTGATCCGATGTAATGATGACGTTATCGGCTGACAAGTCACGTGATAATAAAGGGGCACTCTTCAAAGCACTACATCTGCTAAAAGTACATGTCCCATTGGCTTGAAACTTTGTGTATAGCTCGAAGAGGAAGGGTTTTAGACCCAGGTTGACCTTATGTGATTATGACGTCGCCGGGAAACAAGTCACGTGATATTAAAGGGACTTTTTTAAGTCCAAAATCTTCTAAAGTACATGCCCCATTCGAATGTACCTCGCAGATAGTTAGAAAGGGAAGGTTTCGAGATGGAAAATTATTTCATCTGATGGTCGTATAATTATACGATAAGTCATGTGGCATGTATCAAAATGACATGGATTGTAAACTTTTCATTGCTTTATGTCCATTTTGGGCTATTATGTAACAATTTTATTCACTGATTTTTTGGTGAAAACCCTTTAAACCGAAGCAACTCCCTGGTTGTCCACAACCACGGTCTTCTTTCGTTAAACTTGTACATCTACTTACTTGTAATAATAGAAGGTAAAATGAGCTCTTGACGGACATATGCACTGCATGATCTGTTTCATAAAATCACTCTTTCTTCTGCTTCAGTCATTCCGTAGTAACTCTTGTTTTTGTTAAATTCAGCAATCTAATTTTAACTATTTCTTCTAATACAGAAGTGATAAGTTGAAGTAGGCCTACTTGCTCAAAAGAGATTATCCTGAGCTCTGCTCCCACAAACCTTTCTGGAAAAACAACTGTGAGATTGTCATCTCCTCCACATTATCATCTAGAAGTGTGGCCAAAAATGTGGACACTTAAGAGGATGATTTATAAACCGTCACGTCTGACTTGGAAACTGGTACAGATGCTCCCACCTCTTCATGATAGTAGCAATGATAGTAGCCAAGTCAGGGATGAAACGACCGCAATAGATGACCAGTCCGAGGAAATTGCGGACTTCACTGGCGTTTGGGGCTCGGACATGTCTTGGATTCCCTGGACTTTTGGATTGGGCGATACTCCGTCGCAGCTAAAGATGTGCCCGACGCAGCTCTTGCTGAATTGGCATTTGTCCTTGTTCGGCGTGAGGTTTCGCTCGCGGAGGCGATGAAGGCAAGCTTGAGTCGCGTGTCGTGTGCTTGCTGGGTGCTGCCGCATACAAGGATATCATCGCTGATGTTCAGAACTCCCTCGAGCCCTTGCAGTGTGGCATTGATAATGTTCTGGAACACTTTGGCAGCTGAACAAATGCCAAAGTTGAGGCACTTGTAGCGGTACAGTACAGCACGTGTCAAGAAGACAGTGACGGAACTCTGGGGACAACTCCACTTGATAGTAGCCTGTATTGAGATCAAGCTTACTGAATACAGTAGAGCCGTTGACATCTGCGACGATGTCTTCGATGGTGGGGGTCACATGTCGTTCACGCTTGATGGCTTTGTTGACATTACACATATCGACACACATGCGTATTTCCCCCGGACGCTTGGGTTTCTCAACAACATGGATGGGCAAAACCCATGGAGTGGGCTCGTCGCGCACTGGTTCGATGATGTCCAAGTCAAGCAGTTTGCGTAACTAAGCGGCGATGAGGCAGTGCGATGGGCTACACGGACTTGTCCTCTTGGAGTTTACACTGGTAGCCTTTGAGTTTACCGATATCAACGAAACGACCAGAGTATTGTTCATATATCAAGCAACTCATGTATCTGTGGCAAGTCGGCAGGTTGGATGTTTTATGCGACATGAATAATACCAAGTTCTGCTGCTGTAGTGAAACTGGCAAGTGTGTCCCCCCGCTGCTTTGTCACAAAGAATGTTGACTTGACATTAGACGAATTGTAGGCTACTCTGGCATCAAACAGGCCTACAACCTCATGGGGGGTGGTACTGCCGTACGCGAAGATTTTTGTTTTCGTATATCTGCGCAGTGTCGGAATATCTCGAAGGGTGTCGTATGTAGCGACAGACATGATGTTCACAGATGTACCAGTGTCGATGACGGCTGTGACCGGCATCTTGTTGATGTGAACAATCACAACAGGTTGTATGGAACGGACGGGTGCCTTCACTCGAAAAACATGCTCGTCTTTGGATCTAGATGACATATCAGGATCTGCTGCAGCATGATCGACAGCATATACTCTGGCCTTGCGACGTGGTGTATTGTTACGTGGGCGGCGCGGCCAGGACTCATGCAATGTTTGGGAAGTGGTTCAACTTTCCACATGTGCGACACGTTACGCCTTTGGCGGGACACACAAGAGTGTATTTGCCTGCAACTAGGGACCCCCCTATTGTTCCTCTTTTGTTTGTACTTTAACTTTTTCAGAAGACCACCCATATGTTTTGTACACAGTTGTCAATCGGGGACCCTCTGTCAATCGGGGACCTTATTGTCCTCTATTGTTCAAGGTCCCCAATTGAATGCAGAAACAAACTCACCGTAACCCACTCCCTCTGACTTGCATTTCCAATGGTCCTGCCAAACCGTAGTTTAGTTACACTCATATACAACTTCGCCTTTAACTTTGCCTTTTGTGTGTTGTATTATGTCAAGCTACTCCTTTTTCAAACCCACATTGAACTTTGATGAAGAGAAGTGAGAGCAATAAACCAACTACACAGTTTGACTGTCACCCAAACCCCTTGTTTCACGTCCACCTTTTAATAAATTGTTGACCCCAAATATCACATTCTGCAGACACTAATAAAGTCCATGCTACCATCGACTTGATATTTAGGGAACTCAACAAAATTATTCCACGGAGGGATGTTAACTCGTTTCTTACTATGCATATGACCCTAACAGGCTTCTGTGTGCAATACAGGTTAGACAGTTTGCGCCAAATTTCCGTTAGGAGAAGTCTAGTGCTCCCTCTACGTTTTAATTTTGATCATGGTGAGATCCCTGGTGTTGATTTATATTTAACTTGTCTTCTTAACGTATGTTACCAAGCTTTATTTACTGCTTATTCAAGCTCTACTTGGCAATGTGGGGCTACTGGACCACTTAAGCATATTCTTGATTTTAACCATATTCAATGAAAAAAAATACTCTAAAGACATGACCAAACCACTTGTTTGTTTATTGAAAACACATGAAATCGATTACATTAATAAAACTTAGGAATATTAACTCATAAAAATCCATCCAAAAGTTGACCACTTGGCCCACACCTGGGGCAAGTGGACCACATCATAAAACCTTAAAACCTGCCACCAAAAGAGTACGAAATGAATACTACAATGAGTAAACTGATCATAAAACACTAAAATGGGCACTTATAATTATCTCAGACGCACCAGATTTCAGTTTTAAAAAAAATAATAATTACAAAAATCCTGTGCCTTTCCTCCAGTCATGTAATTTCTGGTTTTTGGAAAGTTAAGCTAGTCGTGGAGTTGTTTGGTTTGGGCATTTTTGTCATCCTAAATCATGATTTGAAGTTTTTTTTCAAGTAACGTTTTTCACTTGGGCCTCAATATGTGTTCAGCTTAATCTCTGAAAAAATAAATGTAGTCGTTTAAACGTAACTGGTCAATTTCAAAACCTTTTAATTTATTTTGGTCTAAGAGTGGGCCGGTTGCCCCGATGAACCACTTCCCCACCCTCCCCTACTCAAAGAGTTTTCTTGCCAACGCATTAGGCGATTTCCATTAATGAAAAGGCTGCACATTGATGCTCACCCTACACATGGCGGCCAGGCCTGAACTGTACTGTGACTTCCTACGACTTCCATGTTGTTCTGGCCGCCGAAGCTACGCTGCATCAGCGTGATAGACAAGGATTCGGCAGCTGATCACTGGTGCTCGCCTAATGAAGTTGGGTGCAAAGACTGCAGCCGACGGATTGAAGCAAATTACATGAATGTAATCAGATATTATATTTCAAGATGGTACGATCTTGATTTGAGTCAGGTGATTCCTGTTGATCAGGCAGCCGAGTTGGAGAATATAGCTTATCACATATCCCAAACTGTTTGACTTTAATTGATCAGTGCAAGAACGCCGCCATTAATGAGTTACTTATTTCCTCTACCGAAGACCCGAACATTTTTGAGAATGGTAGCTACCACGCATCACGGTGATTTCTACCCCTTCTTTAATATTTTCCTGAGAATTTTGAATTGATGCTGTGTTTTTTTCTCGTTAGTCCAGTAAGTGGTGTAATTCTTTTCTGGTTTTCCAAGAACATTTTTGAAATCCTTGAGATATTTTTCAGTGGAATGAGTCCAGTATATAGGCATGTAATACTCTCACTCGATTTAAAGGACATCTCCTTTCATCAAGGATGTCTATGTAAAAAATAACTTCCGTGTAGTCCAAAAAAATCAAAACAAGTATCCAACAGGGAAAAAGACCCCTTTTCGATAGTGAAGCCCGATAGAAATTTGAAGTCACAGCCGTTATGCTCTTTGCCAGTAATGAGGAGTAATCAAAGCAATTGGGTTTGTAACTAAACTATAAAGTAACAGTTAGTGTACAAGCTCCGGAATTCCCTTGCAGTGCATAGTTCAGATTATACAACTTCATGATACTTTGGTGTTCATCTGGTCATGGAAACCAAATCTGATACTTTGTGACAGAGTTTTGAGTATTTTTTCCTGGAGAAGTTAACTTGATCATATGTCCCAATTTTTTGGGACAAAGGGAAGTCTCACCTAAAAATATAGAATAAACGTGCCTACAAAGTAATATGAAAAAATGTTTACTAGCCAAACAGTTATTTTCAAAGTTTATTATGCAGAGTGCTTATTAACTTGGACAACTATGTTCTGTCAATTCATTTATTTTTTTGGCAGACATTGATCATTGATGGTGTGAGTGTTTTAGTGTCGATCTATTATATTTAAGAGAGAATATTAAACTTAAACTGAAATAAACAATTAAAGAAAAGAGAACACAAGTGCAAAATCACAAACAAGCCTCAACCAACTGCCCGCAAAATTGATCAATCACTTATGATGAAAGGTGTTCAAAATGAAATTGCCTCTGCAAATGAACATAACCCCCCGAAATTTCATATGAATGACTGGCGTGACGTCAGGGAGAATAAATTCCGGTGCTTTTACGCAGTTGGCCAGGAAAACGTATTTTATTGCCATGCTTAATATAAAAGCACGGTGTATATTTTGTGGTATTTGCATGAATAGGAAAGTAATTTATTAAGATGTAATTACTAAAAATGCAAAGGCAGATGGCCATGTCACAAAGATTAACCTCAGTAAACAAAAACAAAGTGAGCATAAGAGCTGATCACAAATTTCCTTCTCTCAGTAGGCTTCATGCAAAGTATGAATATCCTGCAGTCATACACCTATATTTGTTACACTGTTAAAATATCGATTGTAGCAACCCTTTAAAAATATTTTTATCAGTTTGCTTTTGCTAAATATAGATCTTTTGGGGTTGTGCATTGATAACCTCGTTACAATAACTTCGCATGTCAACGTATAAACTGCGAAGGTCAAAGTCTTCCGCCGTTTTTGTCTGTAGAATAAAACACAGGAATACGGTAAAGACGTAAGTTATAACTTACGGTGTAAGTTGCAGTAATTGTTGAAACCTGTTGAAAATTAATATGTAGGGCCTATGTAATATTCTGTGCATTGATGAATTAAACATGTTTCTCACAATACTTTTTCTTCTAAACGAATGGCAATAATAGAGCCATAGAAATTCCAAACATGCACCTTTCCTGTTAAGTATGATTTATCTTTTTGTTACTATCAATTGAGAAGATAAATGTCGGAAATATAAGTTAAGAGACGATTTAAATTTATATGTGTAGGCTTGGCTAATTAAGTGAGACAAAATTTAAAAAACTTCAGTTAGAAAAGTGGTTATTCTAATCCATGTTTTATCAAACATTAGTTTGATTTTATTTGTATTTGTAATCTTTGTAATTAAAAGGGTGAAAATATCTCTCTATTGCCTCACAATGGTGGCAAAACACGGCTTCATTGTATTGAATGAGGTGTATGGTTTATTGTTCCATCTACGACTGGATAAACACATGACAAATAATAAATAAGCATGAAATGGATTTTTAGAAAATTTATATTAAACGCTCGTTGATTCCATCTACGACGACGAGAGTACGAGGTTCCTCACTTCAAACTGAAGTTTGCGGAGATAGTCTGCTCGATTACTTGCATTGTAAACATTATTGGAAGGCGTCAATGTTAAAGATGCTTTGTTTTGAGCATTTAGATAAATTTCAATAAACGGGGGAATTCTTCCGCTATAGAAAGTTATAACACCCAACGATTTTCCTAAGTACAATGTCGTCTAATCTTTGGTCTGGTAGCCAAAGTGTGTCTGAAGAGCAACGTTCATGCTGTGATCACAAGGGGCCATATGTCAAGAATTTGCTCATTTAACACAAACCTTCGACATGTGAATTTGTGTCTCAGTTAACCTGATTTTTAACCTCCGAAGAATACCGGCACCAGACAGAGGAACAACTAACAACCTCAAGAAGCGAGGCTCTACAAGCTATCGCTGAAGAATTCAATGGCAAAGACCACACCTCAGCCGGAAACCTATTCGATTACTACTTCACTCGGTAAAAAAATTCAGTCAAGAGAACTAAAAAGGAAGCACCTATAATAAAAAGTCTCTTCAATCCCAACTGTCTTTTTCCAAGACCACCACATCCTCCAAAGAGAAATTTTCAACCACTGCTATAATAACAGCGGTTTATTTAGTAAGGACGGATAAAATTTACTATAAACTCAACACAGGCTGTACAAAAATCAACCTTTGAATAACTTATTAAAGGACTCTGGAATTTCAAAAAAAATTGGCAAAGAATCATTATATTTTATTAAAATGAAACAGTTGCATATACACGTCCTTTTTCCGGGAAAACTTTTTTGCAGTGATCATGTTTCCCAGCATATGGGCGTAAGCGCTTACGCCTTTCTGCCAGGCACACGATGTATTATACGTAGGTCGAATTCAGGAATACAACCACATACCCATGAACGATATTCCTCACCACTCTCAAGCCAAAAGTCAAAGCAATGGCAAAAAGAAAACTACATAAAGAAAAGAAGAGAACACACAGTTGACCGCGGAAAAAAATCGTTTCTCCACAACATGCCGAATAAAAGCCACGATTACCAAATCCAACCAGATCTGTTTATTAGCGACACCAGCACAAACCACAAAGATCACTTTAGGAAAAGGTCTCAATTACCAACCAGACATAAACACCATTATACTCAAACTCAAAAGAAGGAAAGCGGGCAAACCGTTTCGAGTGTGTGTGTGTGTATGCCACAGCTTCGATATGGATTTATTCACAAACTCCACCGGAATACCAACATACGTATATTAGGCAAACCGGTACACAAGGCAGCATCTACGGCCGCCTCGCATAAAACCCGTGCACATTAAGCTGAACCCTGTACAAAGGTGATACCCGTGACCACGAGAACTCCCTAAGGCATAAGTTCCACGTAAACGCCAAAAATTAAGGGCGTTAGTCAAGAATGTCATGATACCCACGATTACTGAGTCGAAAACGTCCAAAACGGCTCTCGATTTATTTAATACCAGGCACAATATGATAATTAGGTACTATATCAACCTAAAGAACGCTAGAGTACAATATTTACCAACACCAGTAAGGAAGAAACTTTTATGTAACCCAGTACTTGCTTTAAGAATTGTACTAGTCAGTAACTTAAAGTATCATGCAATGTAAATTTCCCACCGCTGGAACATGCGGCCGGGTGTAGCCCGGGTGGAGCGTCACCAGCTATTAATAAGATACACATGTGTACTGGTATTAATAAATTGAACTATGATGTTCAACTCCCCATTGTTATGACGTGTGGCACATCGCGGTGGTTTAGACAATTTAACTTACAAGGCTCAAGATTTAATTGATGTATAAAACAGGTAGCTTATTATTTTTTAACTAACAAATGGTGTTCCATTCTTATTCCGTTTCAAAAAACTGCCTCTCCGTGTTAATGCAATAAGACGCCGGATAAAGGCACGCCCTGGAACAACAGCCCTACATACAAAGATTGGGGAACTGATGAGGGACTGTAGTTTTATGAGGGTGCATTTTGACCTGTCAAGCAGAGCGCAGATCTGACCACTGATTGCCATCACTTTCTCACGTGGGACTCGCACTTGTTTATCAACTGTATCAATTTCGAGCCCAAGGTATTTAATGACCTGCGTTGCGCCTGCTGTTTTCTCTTGAGCGATAGGGACCCCCAGTGCATTGCACACGGTTAGAAATTGTTCAAGCAACTCTGGCACCCGTCTTTTGTGGCAGCCATAAAGAGAAAGTCGTCCAAGTAATGAGTGACACCGCATCCCTGTGTCATGAGACGCACACGGGATTCAAGGAACGTGCTGAACTTTTCAAAGAGTGCACATGAAATGGAGCACCCCATCGGCAAGCATTTGTCTTAACAAAAGTGGTCCTCAAACTGCAAACCTAATAACTCTTGATCCCTTGGGGAAACTGGTAAAGGCCGAAAAGCAGACTTGATATCAGATTTGGCCAAATATGCACCCTTCCCCGCCTTCAAGACCATATTTACTGCCACGTCAAAAGATGCATAATTCACCTTAAACTGCTCAGGACTGATAAAGTCATTGATCGAAGTGCCATGCGGAAATGATAAATGGTGAATTAAGCGATACGAGCCTGGCTCTTTCTTAGGTACGAGGCCGACCAGAGAGCATTGTAGATTCTTAAGTGGGCGCGTTGGGAAGGGGCCAGCAATGCGGTCGGCTTGAATTTCTTTTACCTCTTCACCATGCAAACCTTCAAGACTTATCTCGAATTTCTTTAGCAAATTTTTCTCTAACAATCAGGGGTTTTGATGAACCCGAGGCCCACTGAAACCCAAGAAAAACCCCACTGAAAAACCCTCACTCAGTATCTGTCGATCTCCAATGTTATCGTACGACTCTAACCAGTTCAGTAACACGGGTACATTATTTGGAGTTGGTGTGTACGAAAATGGGGCTTACCGGCAGCAGCCGGTCGCGCATTCTTTGGGATACTCCGTCTGCGCTTTGTGCAACCCCTGCCATGCCCGCGGGGTTCACATCACGCCCGTGATGGGGGAATCCCCGTTTCTTCGGCCCATTTTGACCCTGGTAACGCGTTTGGCTACCATCGAATCGGCACACGTGCGAAACGTGGCCCGACTGTGTACACTTGGCGCCATGATGGTGGTACTTACAGCCAAAGTATTTACAACCGCCCGGGCTTTTAAAAGCAAAACACACCCGACTACTCCGCGCGGAGTGGCAGATATCTGAGCAGTGTTGCTGGCTGAGCCAATGGCAGACGCCCCAACCGTTAACCACAACTCCGGATCCAACTCAGCCATGATTGATCGGGTTGCGTGGCCTGCCGAAGACAAAACTGTTCGTCATACAATCGCTACCTATAGCCCGAAAATTGTACTGCGGCTGTGTGCACGATCTCGGTGTACTTAAGCAGTTCAATGGCCCTATCGGAAAACTTCATGAGGTATATAGCCATAAAAGTGTGTAATGCAGAGACCCACTTGTCCCACGAATCTAGCTTGTTCTGGCGGCCGGTGGGGGACAAGCTATGCCGCAGGAACATCCTATCACCCTCAACAACAAGTGCAACCTCGGGGTCTTATATATGAGCCTTTGCGAGCAGTGACGCTGCGTTATTTGCAAATAGCAGAGACATATTAATGTACTCGTTTTTCCATATCATCTCTTTCACTGATTGCGAGATTAGCCCCCCCCCCCACAAGGATGCAGATCCCAAGCGGGAATAGGAGTAGGGGCAGCCGAAACGCCTTGGAGACACCCTATTGCAACATTTGTAAACCCCATACCCCATGCCACCAATGGCACCGGCCAGATTCAATTCCGGGGTCCCGGTCAAATTAGACGTATGTCCCTTATCTACGGCATGCATGAAACTTGCGTCGGAAAAGTCACTCAACTCTTGTGAGGCCTGGCTAGATGTTCGAGGTAGGCCGCCATCCTGCAGTTTCGTTTCTGGCGGCATCGGGCGAACGGGCTGGTGACCCATGGACATGGTGGTAGCATCCCCTGGCTGACAGACTCCTGGCTGTGCCACCACGCCCAGTGAAGGTGCTGCTGGTACCTCCGTCGGCGCCGCTGTAGGTACTGACGGTGGCGAGCGACTGGAGTCGTTGACATCTCCCTGTCCACGTTGAGTCACCGTTGCGGCTGTGTGCCGGCGCGCAGCTTCCCATACAACTGCGGGAGCCCGGGATCCCCGCCGAGCTTTCTGACTGGGCCGAGCGCCGTCCTGTAGACGAGCAGGGGCGGATGTCCATCGCCGTGGTCGTGGCATTCTGCGGGTTGCCCCCTGGTAGCGGTCACCTGTCGTGTGGAATCCCAACGCTGTCGTCCGCGTAGGCCTCTGCGATGAGTTACGTACTCTTTAAGTCCTCCACAATTGACGGCCAATACAGGGTCTCGCTCGTAGAAACTTCACTACGACCGATTTATAAAGGTAAGGTAAAATCCACGTGGTTTGATCGCTCAAAGTTGCGACGAAAGTGGCTGACGAAGCATGCTGCTGATCAGCTCACTTGCATTGACCTAATAAACCCGTGGAGCTGAATGGCCAACGAATTTGGCGGGCTGCCCCCCGCAATGATTGGAGATCTCTGGATCTTCGTTCTGGCTCATTGCTCCACCCCATTTTGCCTAGACGCTACTATTACACGACAGGTGCCCTTCAAATTTCAACACACAATCTTCACTCGGCACAAGCAGGTTTCCTTTTTCCTACAGTATAGTGAATTTTATCGCTAAGGTTGATAAAATATCTTAATTGGAAACTAAGAATTGCATTCATAATGCACAAAAAAATCTCAAACCGTCCTTTCAAGCCTTCATCAATCTGGCATCCAAAATCAATACCTAGTGCAAACACTAAAAGAATACTTTGAAGCCACCCTTTCGAGCTTGCCCAAATCAGCATTATGAACATCCAGGACTACCTTAACGTGGGCTATCGCCATCTTGATTCCCGTCAATACACTGAATTGGACCAAGATATTACCCCACAAATGGTTCATAACACACTTGTAGAAATGAGAAACAACAACTTTCCCAAGAACTATCCTAAGAAGAAGTGTATTTTCTCCCCAAAATACAGAAAACCCCACCACCGGGGGAACCTTTTTTGGACGCCCAATCATAAGAGGATGAACAAACCTGACATCAAAAATCTCCGAATACATAGACTACCTTTATTCTTCCCATCGTAACTACGCAACCAACCCATGTCCGCGACACAGCGGACATATTGTATAAACTGGAAGAAACAACCTTTCCACAGAATATCCTAATAACCAGTATTAATGTTGTTTCGATGTACACCGATGTCCGACAAGCATAAGCAATCCAATGCGTCTAAGATGCCTTAAACAAATCCAGCCACAACTATTCCTTCACAAACCCCAATTCAACCTATGTCCAAAAACATCTGGAACTATCCTTGACCGCTACTGTTTCTGTTTCGAAAACAAGTTTGTCCTTCAGAAAATAGGATGTGCAATAGGCTCCGCAGCAAGCCCAGGAATGTGTGATAAATTCGAAATAATTAGTCATAATTTCGAAAACGAAATACTTCAAAAAGCACAAAACATCCTCACATGGTGGTGATATAAAGATGACATACAAGTCACCTACAACAGAAATGTTAACAAATTCCAAAAAATTGTCCCTGACATGAACGGCATTCATCCAATCTTGAAACTCACTTATGAAGCCTCCGAAACAGCCATTAACTACCTCAACTTAACCATTTTCAAAGGAGAACGTTTCCGTGAAACAGGTATCCTAGACACAAAAGTCTACACCCAGCCAACGGAGATTTCCAGTATTTCCATAAAACTTGCTCTCACCACCGCACATTTCCAAGCATTCGTGTACGGAGAATCCTTCTGATGTGCTAGGAACACAACCAACAAGGAGGATTTCTAACTCAAAGTCAAATCATGTTCGGACAAGCTACTGACCAGGGGATACACCCTCAAAAGAAATTGAAGCAGCGACGTCCAAAGTACGACAAAGTCTTCTTTACCACCTACAACCAAGCCCATAACCACTATGATCTGTAGATCAAGCAATAAACAGACATTGGCCTCTCATTCAAAGCAATGCACTACTTTCGGAAAATCTTTCCGGCATCTCAACTCACTGCTTTCAGAAAAGCCTGAAACATCCGAGAAAAAAAACTAGTGAGAGCTAAACTACCACTAAACGTGACAGAGCCCAACCCAATCCCCAGAGGCTCGGGCTTCTCAGTATGAACAACCAGGGGAACGAGATGAAACACTAAAAATACTACTTTCCCTACTTGAAGAACAAACCCAAATAGAATGAAATCAACTGGCTGCCCTGTAACATCATCGTGTAAAAACCACAAGAAGACACTATCAAAGGAGATAAACAGAGGCCGTCCATCAAAGCATTGACATGACGTCATTTAACAGGACCGCATATCAAGCTCGATAGCAAGAATAACTGAATCAGATGCTGGGGGCTAGAAAAGTCTGGCACAATATTTTTATGCAGAATCATCAGGAGGGCTTCTACCTGCCCGTCAGGCATATTTTATAAAGAATCCAAATAGGTATACATTTTAACCCCCTTTCCCCAAATTTTCCACACCTATTGCATACCAGTGTCTCTATTAACAAGCTCATTGACCATGTCTTAAAAACAAAGGCGATGAAAACAGTGAAGGACACTTATGTTTTAAAATTCTGCTGAAAGGTTTAAAATGTCATGTCCAGGAATTGGGCACAAAGTGGGGACAACGTTCACCCATTGCGATTATGCATTCAACAGAACTCCTCAGTTAATCTATCGATATATTTTAAAACTAAAGCGATCGTGATAAATAAATGACATCTTCAATTTCAAACTCAAATTACATGATTGTATTTTTGAACCTTTGGAAATAGGTTAAGATTTGTTTCATTTAAAATCAGGAAAACGTTTTTCATAATTCTTTCAGGTCTTGGACCTATCACAAAGCTCAAGGTTAATGAATAATATATTAATTTATTATAATATTAATAATAATAATATTTTAATATTAAAATCAGGAAAACGTTTTTCATAATTCTTTCAATTCTTTGACCTATCACGAAGCTCAAGGTGAATGAATAATATTACGTTCAGATCATTCCGGTTTTATTTCCTATGCAGTTCTTACTTGTACTACGACAGTGTTTTAAGCAAAATACAAAAGGAACTACTACATTGATGGACACAGTTTACAAAGTACCTTTAACAGTTCTCTTGAACCCTCACGTGATGACATTTATTATCAATGATGTCATGATGATATTGGTGACCTCGGCACAAGTGCCTGCCATAATAATGCAGCGTGGGCCAAACCTTTCTTTGCGTAGAATACAAAGGTTCTATGTACATAAGACCTACAAGTAGCACTGTGTATGGCTTAACACGCAGCATGGGGGAATAGAATTTGGGCTCATCGATCCAAATACTGCCATACAGTGCTATCATAAGCGCATGTTTTCATTTGGGCCAGAGGGCCATTCGTTTTATTTATTATTAGTTCTTAAACAATCGTTTTAAATTTTCCAGGGAATTATCTTCCACATCTGTACAGGGTAAAAATTTACCTTAATCTTTCTTGTAATAGAGTGAAACTCGCAAGATTGGCATTTCCCATACTCGTAACATACAACGCACGCGGTTGGACCCTCTCTATCCCACCATGCTCTGCTTAAACACTGCAACATGTCATCAGAACATAAAGCTGTAGATTTACGGTGAAAAATGAGTGAATATTGAGAATGATCTGACATGAGCATGATGTGAAGTTTGTATGCAAACATAAAGATTTTTGTTGGTCTCGTTAGCTAGGTTCTTCAATTTTCCAAAAACCTTTCATGTGAGCTGTAAAAAATAATACCTTTTTAAAAACTTACATTAAAAGTGTTGAGATGCTTATACATTTATGGGGTCGTACAAAATACATTTTTTATTTTATCTGAACATTTTGATGTAATTGTTTTGCCGAGCACTAATAAAAAATCTGTAACTCAGCTTTATGTTCCCTCTTTTCTGTTTTGGAGGCATGTGTGCACTTCCTATCCATTTTACTTTTGAAAAGCATTATAATAGTTTTATGGAAACGACATTAGTTGTTTTGGGGATAATACCTCTTTTACATAATAAATGACAGAAAATTAATTATGTAGGATTGAAAATGCCCCCAGTGAATGATTTTACCGTTTTGTTCTTTCTACATCAGACTCAAAATAAGTATCCAAGGAAAAGAATATTTGCGCTATAAAATGCATTTGATTTTTTGGAGAATGGACAATAGCCGTGCATTAATACCTACTGCACGCTTAATGGGGAAAATGTGAAAATCCAATTTTTAATTACTTTATGCAATTAAATGTAGTCGTCAATGTGTACGTAATAAACTTAAAGTATCCACAAATACTCTAAACAATGAGTATTTGACTTTTTAAAAGTAGCAACTGATAGCAAGACATTAATTAAAAAGTGCTTGTTCCTTTGAACAAGCACACAGACTGTCGTACAGGAATGTATGCATCAGTCATAAACGACTGCACCCTTTGTTAAAGTGTGATTTCCAATGGAGCCTGATGCTTGATGGTGGACATCTTAGGGATAGTGATAAAACTTCCAACATAATAGGTACATTCAAAAATCAAGACGACCAAGACGATGAAAAGTTATTATGAATAGGTACCCGCCTCAACTTCAGTCCAAAACAAAAAACAAAACAAAACAAAAAAGAAAGGGCAGTTGCATGCTTCCAAAAAATATTCAGCTCAGCAAGTTGTGGTTGTTACAGTAAAAAGCACAGAGTTGCTTCGGAATCGGACGTTTTATCAAAAAGACATCTCTACATTGTTCAGCTATTAAATCTGTGGAAATAATGGAAGGTATGTCAGATGGTATGTCACGTAATAACGTCATCATCAACTACAAACCTTCTCTTTGTGGCTATATTCAAAGGCCCAATCGGACATGTACGAGGAGATATAGGCCTTTAAATGACGCACTTTTAATGTCACGTGACTTTTTAAGTGATTTCGTCATCGTCACATCAGGACATTTCCTTCTTTTGAAGGAAATGTCCTAATGTGTTATTTCTCTGCAAGAGCTACAACTTTATTGCAGACTTTACCCGCCCTCTCAACAAGAGGTAGAATGCTGACTATATAGCATTTGGCTAAATCATACTTCGATCAGTCTTATCAGTAAGGGGGCATAAACAATTTGGAATTCTTCCAAAATGTATCAGCTGCTACTGGTTACTATACATTTGACATCCAAAGGACACCCAGTGACTATTTCGGGAATGGAAACCAGTCTAACGCATCCTTTCTTTCCTTCTAGGCTTCCAACCTCGTCCCCACCAATTAATTCAGTTCGGGTGTGGCATCCAGCGGAAGACAGTGGGGAAATGTACACGACATCATGGGAACAGTGACATCATATAAGACTGCAATGGCAGGGAACCAGTTTTTGCTTGAATATAATAACCGAGAAAATTGGAATCGGAACACTTGGTCAATGACAGATCTCTTTTCACCACAATACATAAACCAGCATCGGTTATCTGTGTAAAGTGTTCCATTGGGAGACTGTAGCCAAATTCTACCTGATTCTGCATCTGACAATGGCAAGGTCCCTTGTGTTCTTTTTTGCATTACTTGTGTTCTTAACGATCTCACTCCTAATTTACCAATTCCTACTCACAAAATGTCAAAGTCGTCATGTGAGTGTTCCCTTTCCAACGAGTCCGGCTATTTTACGAAATAGTTCTCTGTTCTCCACTGAAGACCATACCCTGACGCTCACACTCCGCATGGCTGCCGTGCCCAAACTGACTCAGCGTCTGTACTGTGACTTCTTACGATCTGCCGTGCTGTTCTGGTCACCGAAGCTTGGGCACATCAGCCTGATACTTGACATGGAATCGGAAGCCGATCATCAGTTGGCAGTTCGACTGAGACAGCAAGAGCCTGCATTTGGCCTCAAGTTTGATTTCATTTACGAGCCTCTCCCAAAAGATACCTCGATCTTGAAATTAGAGAAAGATCGAGGGTACAGCCGCCAACTATGGAGCAGTTTCTTCATGGATCTGTTCATCAAAGCACCCATTATCGCTTGGATTGACACGGACGGAATGTTTACGACGCCTGTCACCAATGAAAATATCTTCAACGACCATCGATTACGAGTGGTAACATATACTGACTGGAACATTTCCCGTAAACATGGCTGGGACAAAACAACGAAATGTGCAATGGGTAAGAATTTGGTGGCAGATTTCATGACGTATTTCCCTGTGTATATCTGGAGAGACACCATACGGAATTGCAGGGAACACATTCTCAGACATATGAAAGTAAGTAAAACATTGAAACTTTTTTTCATATTTGAAAACATGACCACATTTTCCCGATATCACTGCGTTCCTTTTTTGCCACATACTAAAAGCTCAGCTATCATGCCAAACGGAATTGTTGACGAGTACAAAAACCAAAGAAGCTTCCTGGTTTCCCGAAATTAGTTTCGGATTTTGTGAACCATTTTCCTGACAAATTCAACTTTAATGAAATGGACATTGATATCATTTATAATTTTGAGATATCGTTTTTCTGAAAAAGTTTCACTATATCCATTTTCAACGTTTTTTTCTTCCTGACTATGTTTTCAACTTACACCCTGAGAGAAATTGCTCACTCCATAATTCGAATCACATACTCTTGAGATTGTGTTTGTTTCCACTTTAGTAGCATATCTGTGATCACCTTGGGTAATTTGTTGCGCCTGTAAGACTTGCGCTTGAAATCTATTTTCAGGTATCCAACTTTGAGGATGCCTTCAGAAAACTGAAGCTGAAACGGGCACGGGTCAGCCCTGTCAACATTTTGTTGAATTACGCTTACTACTATGAACATGATCGTTATGATTGGCATCTGGATGTCAACAACGACATGGAAGCCTACAACTCCAAACACCTTCAACCCGGTTTCGAAATCAAACCCAATGATACCGTTCCAGATGTTCGTGTCACGGTGCACGCAGGAAGGCACTTCTTAAAAACTCCTAATCCGTTGCTGCAGGGATATTGTACTGTCAAGCGGTACATTGGAACACCGCCTGCTTTCTGCAGAGAGTTTGAAAATGTCACAAACTTTCAACTCTTCGAATTTCTGGCGGAAAGAGGCGTCTCTTTCAACCACCTTGCAACTTGGTGCTCGCCTAATAATGGTGGGCGCGAAGACTGCAGTCGACGGATTGAAGCACATTATAAAAATGTTCGCAAATATTACACTTTGGGATGGTACGATCTAGATTTGCATCGGGTATTAGCTGTTGAGAAAGAAGCAGCAATGGAGAATATAACCTGTCCAAAACTATTTGACTTTGAATGATGGAGCGCGAATGTCGCTGTTAATGTATTGTCTGGTTCTTTAAGCAAAAGAGCCGCCACGTAGCCAATTAGGGGATCTCTCTAATTCCTGAAAAAAATTATGTGAACGTTTTCCGTGAAAATGGATGGGACAAAACAATGAAATGTGCAATCGGTAAGAATCTGGTGGCAGATTTCATAACGTATTTCCCTGTGTATATCTGGAGAGACACCATACGGAACTTATCTATACCTTAATTATACTCTGCTAGTTTTTCTGATGATTGATTGTTGGATTACTAATAAAGGTCATTTTTTGTTGTTTACTAAGGATATGTTTAGAATTCTTTTATGAAATATTTTCTTCTTGAAATATTCTCTCAGGAAACGATCCTTTTCAGAAACAAGTAGTATTTTACTTGCTTAAAAGTATGAAGAATTTGCATTGAAAGACCTAGGATTAAAGAATTGTGCAGTGAATTAGTCAATATACCCATACTTTATACTTTTGTATATGTGTTGCAGCACTCACGTGTCAAAATAGGAAAATACCCTCGGTAATAAAAAAGCATACTAACATCTCCCCAAATTAGCAAGCTTTCACAAACCGACAACAAAACCGAAGAAATGAAATTGCTAACCTGGTGGGTATTCAGAATGAAACTCTTTCTTTTGAATACTGACGTGAACACCCAAAATCTATACATGAAACATGGGCATGATCTTAGCGATAATGAAGACAGGGCTGTTTTGCGCAGTTAGTAACAAAAACTGATTCTTGACCATGCCTGAGGCCAAAAACGTAGATGCACACTTTGCAGTGTTTGCATGAAGAAAAAAGACCATTTTATCAGACGCTAACTACATTTTGAAATGTAAAATAAAGGGCTCGGTTGGCATCATAATGTGTCAGACAGCAATATATGTAAACAGAACAAAGTAAACATGACCTGAGGTGATATTTAATCTCCCACATGCAAAATCTTCATGCAGAGTACACAAACCTGTTGCTATGCAGTTGAGTCATCAAAATTACGGCGCAAGGCCGGTTTCCCTAGTGCATGAACGTTGCAGTTCAGGCACAATCTGGTTTCCAAAGATTTGACTTCTACGGAGAAACGTAACGAAATTGTCCGGACGAATATCGGTGAATTTTGGTCCTTGCCGACTGCACTGCAAAAAATGCCCAACTTTTCACTGGATTACTGACCAGCGTTAAGGTTGAATCCTGCTAGTAGTAAGGGAAAACAAACCAGGTCCACAGGCAAGTGCATGTTCACAGGTACATGCAGTGGGACATTATCAACACAGGGGTCTATTGAAATGATGCTCAAGTGTTGCCTTGATGCCCAACCATAGACAAGTTGTCCCTTTAAGACTGAAGTTTTTGCTCCCTGCTTATTCTGAAAACGGCAGAAAAAGTGCGACATTTGGAATGGTGCAATGCTATGACATATAACTTGGCTACCGTTCTCTTTGAAAGGACTCTTACATAGCCCCAACACATGCTAAACAATTTACTTACCAACTGGTTGTCAATAAAGGATGTCATTGTGTCCTTGGGCACGTTATCGTCCACCAGCAGTCTTTTTTCCTCCGCTGAAGGTGATAAGGATCATATAAAATGCAAGGTTCATCTTATGATCTGTTATTTAAAAAATGCACTTTCAGTAAGTTTTGGAGTCTAATTTGGTAAAATGTTTTGTTCATGAGAAAAAACAATTCGGCCGTGATTGCTTGATAAGGCAGTAAGACTGGTAAACAGGCCATTTACACCCCCTTCAACCTCATTTAAGAACTTGTAGCACATCGTCTTTTGAAGACTCTTGCAAATTCAAATTATCTCAAGAAAAAGCACTTTAGAATTCACTCATATGTTTTTTCCACCTGGCCACAAACTTAAATATCAATCCAGCCTTGGGAATACGGTTACGGATATCATCTTCTCTAAGAAGTTTCATCGCCTCCATGTCAATGGCATTATCTGCATGTGTCACTTGATACGATAGCTAAACAAAACAAAAAATGACTAAGAATTCATAAAAGAACTGTACCTTTGAAAGTTTACTGAGATTCCTATCGGTCGAGAGCCTTTTACATGGCCACATTCAAACGGAAAAAGGACCTACTAGAAACCTACTATAAACTGTCTTCGTTAGACTCTCCGAGTAAAAGTACGGTATTATGAGCATGTTAGTTTATGACAAGCAACACATATTGATTTGATTTGATTTGATTTGATTTGATTTGATTTGATTTGATTCGATTCGATTCGATTCGATTCGATTCATTTCATTTCATTTCATTTCATTACATTTCATTTCATTTCATTTCATTTCATTTCATTTCATTTCATTTCATTTCATTTCATTTCATTTCATTTCATCTCATCTCATCTCATCTCATCTCATCTCATCTCATCTCATCTTATTTATTTATTTTATTTTATTTTATTTTATTTTATTTTATTTTATTTTATTTTATTTTATTTTATTTTATTTTATTTTATTTTATTTTATTTTATTATTTTATTTTATTTTATTTTATTTTATTTTATTTTATATTATTTTATTTTATTTTATTTTATTTCATATTATATTATTTTATTTTATTTTATTCCTGGCCTAATTAATTTTTTATCAGAAAGATTCCCAACACATTTTTCAACTTCATGGGTACAATGGGGTTTGCACATCTTTCAATCTACGTACATGTACTACATTGGAATACAACTAAGGCCTACATCATGTTTATAATTATACCGGTATGTACATAATATACATGTCGGCCTACATACGACACCAACTCAAAACTTGTGTAGTTTTACCATAAACTGTTTATATTTTTAGCCTTTTTTAAAGAACTGCCTTGCTCAGATAATGAGTAAGTTATAAGCCTTCTCTTTCAGAAGTCTCAACTTGATCCAAGATTCTCCCTTTTAACCGGAAGAATGAGGTTTTAAGAAAAAAACGAAATAACATTTCTAACTCTATAATTAAAACAGATGTCAAACCAAGAATCCAATATCAATTACCACTTTTGCAAACACAAAACTGAGTCTTTCGACGTGATAGATGCTTGTAATTCTGAACATTGTTTAAATTCTATTCATATCAACCGATGTATCGATTGTTTTACCATATTAAACTGTTTATATTTTACACCTTTTTTTAAAGAACTACCTTGCTCAGATAATGAGTAAGTTATAAGCCTTCTCTTTCAGAAGTCTCAACTTGATCCAAGATTCTCCCTTTTAACCGGAAGAATGAGGTTTTAAGAATAAAAATGAAATAACATTTTCTAACTCTATAATTAAAACAGCTGTCAAACCAAGAATCCAACATCAATTACCACTTTGCAAACACACAACTGAGTCTTTCGACGTGATAGATGCTTGTAATTCTGAACAGTGTTTAAATTCTATTCATATCAACCGATGTATCGATTGTGTAAATTGCACCAATTGTTACTGTGGCACCGACTGTCGAGATTGCAGAAACTGTGAAAATTGTGTAAGCTGTACCGATTGTAAACAATGCGACAATTGTAAAAATTGTCAGCGTTGCAAAGACTGTGAAACCTGCAATGAATGTCCAGATTGTGCCAACTATTGTACGAACTGCATCGAATGCGAAAGGTGTATACATTGTGATCAATGTGATGACTGTAAAACCTGCGACCAGTGCGAAAATTCACGCGATTGCGACAGCTGCGCCAATTGTAAACAATGTACCGGTTGCAATGACCCAGGAAGAACCGGAAACCACAGCGCCTAGTTTACCACCCACGACCCCTCAAAGAAAAACCATTAGACGGTCACAATGAAGAGAAATTATCTTTAACCGTAGGAGCTATTGCTAAAAAATTCATTTCTCCATTTCGAGAAAGGGAATCATTTTGTTTTGCCCACTTACATCTTCTGCACGTAAGTGCAAATCAAAACGCCTAAATCCATAAATAAAGTCCAAACGTTACTGGCAATCCAACCGACTGCCTTACTCGCCGCGTTAAATATCCAATTCAATACGCAGTCAATGACTCCGGGTAAAGCCCCAAGCGCTTTCAAGCCCAGTTTTTTTTAAATGTTTGTCAAATTTTGTAGACACCAGCTGCTCTCAGGGTGGCTCCTATAATTGCAACTATGGTAGCTCGCCTTTTACCGTCTGTAATGATTCATCTAAATCGACAAGTTCTCGGTAGTTTAACCCTTCTGTGTGGGCTTCTTGGTTTACAGTGATCTCTTCCATGATGTTGCTTAATCGGTCTGGTATTTGGGCGGCTTCTTGCATTTCAATGTTTTCAGGGTGATTTTGGGAAAGTTTATTTCTAGCTATTTCTAATGCTTCTCGTTTTGTTTTGCAGGCAGTATAGTCTCTAAAACCTAGAACGCGTCTGACAAAATCTGTGTTTGTTTTAATTTTTGATGGTACTTTGACTAAGAAACTTACTGTTGTCGTTTTGTTGACTCAAAATAATTTTTCTGCCTCCAACCTTGACATATAGACGTTCTTTATCATTGAGATTAAAAACGTTTGGATCCCTAATTAATTAACGCTTCATACCCGTTTTTTTTTTAATTTCTTTCTTTTTTTAATTTCTGTTATTTCATCAAGATGTATCTCTTCTGGATCATAACTGCCTTCGGCTATCTTACTTTAAAATAAACCAATTTTTAACTGAAGCTACCTGGTATAATACCTTGCCCCACGAGCCAACCCTGTGTAGCCAATGCACCACTGGCAATAGCAGTCATTTTGGCTGTGTCTTCTACCAATAATTTATTTAGATCGGGTGGCTTGATTTTTAGTAGTTTATTTCCAAGCATAGCGTACCCCATTGAAATTGCTGAAACTACTGCACCGTGATATACCGTGTTGGCAATCCCGTTTACGTCGGTCGATTTTGCGTTACTCATGTTTAAATATATGATTTTTTAAAATTTACTCCATGTCTAAAATTTCCGGTGCGGGAGCTTTCACATGAGGTTGCGTGGGCGCTTTTATCTCAGAGGGTTTGTTTTGTTTTTTTTTAAACAACGCGAGTGCTATTCCTCCATTTACAAGTCCACCTATGATCAAATTTTTGTTGTCTGCGATAGATTGATATCGGAATTTTGCCTCAGATTCTGGTTCGGCGATTTTCAACTGAGTTAGTTGCACTTTCATCTTCTTTTTATGTTCCGCCAGGCGTTTGCCCGGTTCGACTCTTTTGGGGTTTTAACTTTGGTCACCGTTGGGACTTGTTGGTTCACCGAGCTTGGTGCTGGCGTAGGTGGTAATTCTGTTGACATCTCCTTTTACAATTGTAGGATTTTTATTAATAGCCAAGTGTTTCGTTGTTACGTGCCATACTTGTAGCAAATTTTGCTGAGTAAATTCCGCATTGATTGGCTAATGACTGGGTCGTTGTTCAGATCTTTGGTCAAATCTTCAGATCTTTTTCAAATCTACTTGAATCCCAGAAACTCGAGGGGGTAGCTTTCCTCAAAAGTCTGACATATAGACTCGTGCCTCGAACAAGTTAAACAGTTTCTGCTGTTCGGCCGGTGGTAACGCTTCGATGTCTTTTACGGTGAGCTCTTTGCCCAGGTACTCTCTCGACTCGCCCGAGGCTACAACTGAACACAGTCGGTCTTTGATGTTGGCTTTGGGTTCGGGGGTTGCTTTTTGTGTCAGAACTGAGTATACTTTTGATGTCGTCCATTCTATCATATAACGTTTAAATTTGATGAACATTAGCTTGGCACCTAAATATTCGTAGGTGTAGAACGTTAGACTTAGTGCAATAAATATCTGTTATTTAATTGAGCGAAATAAAAAAAATGGTGCAACCCGGTTATTTCAGTCCAGCTACACCAAATTCAAACAAATGTTAAGCAAATAGTTCTAGTTCATCAGTTGATTTACGTTTGTTGGGCTTCTTCTTGCAATTGCACCCCAGCAAGATACCAAGCAATTACTGTTGATATGACCTATAGAATTATCTACTCGCTAGATCGTTTCCAAGTCAGATTTAAATTCTAAAAATTGGAGTTTAACTTCATAGTCGTCGTAATAACAATTTTTGTAATCGTTGATTAACCCGCGCAAACAAAATGGTGCCAATGAAGTGCTCAGGGTCAAATCTTTTATATTTCTTGTCACATCTTCGACAGTTTATAATCCATTTTTTAATTGTTACTTTGATTGGATCGCTGCAATCTTCACACGGTTTTTTTGGTCGGTCATGTGAGCATTTAATCTTATTCATATTCTCTCTCCTGCTATCGACACATTGATTACACCGAGGTTAATATTTGCCATTTAATTTAACTCTAAAATTAGAAATATCTTTTGCTTTCTTACAAATGTTGCAAATTTTATTTTCCATGTTTATTTGTATATACGTAATTATAATTTTAATTCAATTTTTATCATAAAAGTAAATATGACACTGGAGGTCCGTACTGATAACTAATTTACTAAACTTCACGTTGCGTAGGTGTTGTTTCAATCGATCACGTTCATCGAATGAATGAATTATACTTTTGCGTCAACAGCCAACAGCTGTGCAAATAGTGTCGCCCACTGAACGCCGTTTTACTCAAGGCACAGGTGTTACTACCTTTAGATCTCTTCCTATATTTAATAAACTGATCTGGTGCTCAATCTTCTATGATGAACAACGTATTTATGCCACCAAACGCTTATTGGTAAAGTTGCAACGCTTCATTTAACTCGAGTGTTTCTCGATCTAAGTTGCATAGGTATACACCGTCGTCTGTATACACCCACAGCCGTTTTAAGGACGTTTTGTTTTTACTTAGCGTGGGGCATATGATCACAATGGTTTCATATACGAACCTGCACTTCCGTTCCAAAAGATTTAATATCCACTGAGTTTTACCGGTCTTCCCAACTATAAGAGCGCAATGAGGTTTCTTATACATGCTAATTTTATCTTAAAGCCGATTTAATACACCAAACGTTTGAAATTTTCGTCTTCTATCGTCAATTGTGCGTCAACGGACCAGCAGTTTAGGCTTCTCGTTCCATGTGGATTGTAATGTCGCCCCCACCACCCAACGGCCGACCAGACCCTTGGGCCGAGTTGTCATCAGAACTTCTGAAATCGAGCCACAAACCGTATTTATCTTTAAAAGAGCCAGCCATATCAAGGCCGATTAAATTCAAATCTTTCACAATTCGGTTCCGTGTCAGAATCGCCGAAGAATTTTTGGAAATTTCGTTCCAATGTTGGTACTCAAACAATCCTGGCGAGTACAATTGGCTCGGTTTACCTTCCACCGCTTAAATAGTTTTCGTGATGTGCGGAATGTAAAATCTTTGTGGACTTTTAGCGGCCGGGTCATTGAATAGGATCAAAACGCCTTTCAAACTTTTTATCGTTTGGTCAATGTTGATATTCTACAAAGTGTCCGACTTGTTAACCACATGTTTCTTCCACAAATGGATCCTATCAAACAGGTAATACACGGTGCCTTTGTGTTTACATCTCAACGCTTGTGCCAGATCTCGGTTGGTCACAACTTCGTACTCCAACGTCTGCTCAGAAATGGCCTACTCTGCTGCCGTGTCGGTCGACCTGACGACTTCATCGTTTGAATTAAAAGTCAGTTGGTACGTCAATGGTTTTTTAAAACCCAAGGGATAAAAAGGCCCGTGATCAGTCAACATAGGAGTGTCCAACGGAATCGCATTTCTGTTTTTAAAGGCGTCGGCTATGGCTTTGTCTTTACCGTCTTTGGCTGCTTCGTTTTTGTCGGCTGATCCCAAGCGCAAATTGCCAACATTTTTCAGTTGTCCTTAAAGTTGTGAAAGACGTCTGCGTCTCGATAGCTGACGGTTTTGTTGCCCTGTAAATTGACGATGAGTTCTGAAATTAAGTCCGATGCTCCGTCTACATCCAATTTGAAAACCAACTTGGCGTTACCAGGTACCACAACGTCGTCTACTTCCAACACCGGAGACATGACGTTTAGCGTGTGACCTGCAGCAATAGAGCTCGACTTCTCGTCGTTCACCTTTAATAGCCCTAGGTACTTTGATCCGGTGACTCGGGTTCAATTTCTTTGTGTATTGACTCGTCATATTTTATTATAGACGGTTTTATATTTTATTTCCAAATTACAAACATGAAAGAAAACCTAATCAGCGATACACTTGCCGCAAACAGGAAGTCTTCGTATTGACCCAATAGATCGCGCTTCTGGAAAGTTTCATGTCTCATTTCTGTTCCCATGTCACCCAAGTGATCAATGTCATCTCTCATGTCGCCTAGCATAGATTCGATGTTTGTTTGATCAATTGGAACAAGCAAAACAGACTTGGGAACAAAACCGCGTTCATCTGTTGGACTTTTTAAACGAGCGCATGAGGCAAGAACGCGTACGTTCAAGTTGCGTGCTTGGTCTGAGTTAACCGGTAAACACGTGATGTCCTTGTCGCCGGAGCCCAAATTGTCGGATTTTACGTGCCTTCAGAAGATCAGAAAGTTCGCCAATTGGCGTGGATTCTGGGCGGCACTGCCTTGGTCGGTTTTTTGGTGTATCGATATAGTTAACTTTATTTTAAAATGGACAAAGACTTCTCAAAGTTATTGTACAGCCTACGAGGCTATTGGAAAGGCAAAATTGCCCCAGACCAGTTACATCAAAAGACCGGTGCAGACAAGTCAATAATTCGAACCTGGATAAAAAAAGCAAGCCATTTGGCAAATTTATTTACCTGCCCGTGGATACGTACCCAGGCCGAGGATGTTGCAATCGAAACTGGTCGAACCAAATTACGCGCATCAGATGGACGTGCTATACCTACCCTGGGATTGCGTTCCAAAAGGTCCAAGAGGTAAGACCTATAAGTGCGCTTTGACCGTAGTGGACGTGGTTCGAGATATAAAGAAGCTGAACCGTTGACCAGTAAAACGGCAGAGCAAGTCGCAGCAGCTGTAAAACGCCTTTGACTTGGCCTAAATTTGTCATGGTCGATTCAGGATCAGAATTTTAAGATGAGTTTAAAAAGCTGTTTACTAAAAACAAGGTTAAAATTCAAGTAGGTGAACCCGGTGTAAATAGATCCCAGGAAATCGTTGCAAGTTTGGACATCAATACGCGCAGGAGATGTTAAACGACGGTACGCGAAACGTGGAATGGGTCGAACGTTTGGCCCAGGTTGTAAAAGCGCTAAACAAAGAAAAGATTAGGTTGATTTACAAAGAACCTGCAGCAGCTGTTAAATCAGATCAGGTAAACAAAGCACCTAGCGGACCAGTCCCCAAAAGAGGATAGATAGAACTACCTGCAGATGTAGTTGTCCTGTACCTAATTTCTCAGGCGAGCAAGAAGGCGGGACCGTCAGAAGGGCAACCAATCCGGTTTGGAGTGTGGACGTTTACCAATGGAAAAGCGCACGAGTCAATTTAAACGAGTCCGAGGTAAAAAGGTGAAACGGGGCCAACTTTATACTATTTACTCGAGGGCCCAAAGCGGAGTTTCGTTAGAGAAGAGCTTTAAGTAGTGCCTGCAGATACTGAAATGCCGCCTGTTCGGTAATTCCGTAGGCTAGAGTTTTTAGTTGGTGTTTGTCAGATCTGAACAGGTGTTGCTTATTAAATGTTGTTTTTTTTCAAATAAGGTGTTTTTATACGCAGCACGTGTCAGATGTTTTTGAGTTACAACTTTTGTGACACCTATTGCCTTTTTCAAATTTTGGTTAAAATCGAATACATATTTGGCCGTACACAAATGACATCGAAAATATCATTTGACCGCCAAATTCGTCTTTCATTTTGCCGATGCCTTTTTGTTTTTCAAAACGCTTACACCGCAGTAAATCGGCTTATTTAACTTGGTTATTATGCAATACATTACGACAAATGATAGATCACACTCTGGAAATGGTGTAGTCGTTTTATAATGTGATTTTGAAATCAATCGTTTGAATCTATCGGCGTCTTGTACGTCTGTAAGCAAGTTCCCATTGATGCAATCTGTCTTACGTTTTTCCATCGTTTTCCCAAATACCGAATCGTTCATTAATATGAAGAAGTCCTTTTTGATCCAAGGCGGCTGTCTGAAGAACATCACTGGGTGGACCTCTTTTAGCTGTAGACCAAGTTCCAAGTCTTTTGCAACGTGCGATAGTGAAAGTGTTTTGTGCCCAACGAGCATGTCTACGGAAGTAACCCTTTCTCTGTTTTGTATCAGTTCCTTTTGGTAGTCCGACAGCCATTCGTTTGGTGCCGAGATATTTCAGACGCTAGCTGGAAGTCGTTCTGTAAGTCGTGTAAGTGCCGTGGGTAATCGAGCGTGACTTCGAGCATGTAGCCTTTCGAAGCTCCTGAAGAAAGCTTCGCGATGTACTCGGAAGTGAACTTAGTTGTGTCTTGACCCACTGAAATTTTCTGATGGGTAACAGTTAACTCATGGCCCAACCGTATAAATTATTTGCATCGAGGTACATGATGTACGACTTCCGAATGTACGGGTCATAGTCTTTTAAATTGGGATTATTGGCTTTGGCGTAACGTTTTGCCCCAATGCTAGGTATACCGACTCTTTTAGCCCCTTCGAAAAAAAGGTGTTTGTCGATGTTTGTCAATAGCTCGAGTTGAACGTCAGAATGTTTCAAAAGTGCGTTCCATGATAAACCTGGCGATGTATGGTAGTTGGCTGGCTCTAAGCCGTAATCCTTTTTACAGACTTCCCGGAAGTTCTCAAACACGCAGTCGGGTAACAAGGTGTCCGTTTCGACTTAGAGATCGTGGTAGTCTCCGAGGGTTCGACACCCAAACGTTTGCCATACATTTTGGGCTCTTGTGTGTTCTTCTTCGCTTACCGTCTGCTGCTTCAACGAGTTATAAAACGCCCTCTCGAGGAGGTAGGCTGGTTTCTTCGAATAGGTCTTGCACCCGATATCTTCTGTGACTGGTACATACACCATTACATCGTACATCGTTTAGGAGGGAAGAAGTTGATCTGGAACTGTCCTTCACCTACTACTGAACGTCACAGGCTATTAATAAGATACACACAAGTACTGGTATTAATTAATTGAACTTTGGTGTTAAACTACCCATAGTCATGCCGTGTGGCACATCACAGCGCTTTAGACAATTTAACTTGCAAAGGTCTAAATTTAATTGATGTTTAGACCAGGTAGCTTATCATTTTTAATAAATAAATGGAGTTTAATAAATTTTATCGCTAAGGTCGATAAAATATCATACTCTCGCAGGACAATTTGTAAGCCAGGCATTGGCAAGGTCTTATTAGTTGGCTTTAATCCTATCAATATTAGGCCGATAATTGTTTTTTAAGCAACCAACATTAGATCTTTTGGTTTGCAGGCTGTTAGTGAGTTAATTAGGCCATCGAGGACAATTTCCTTCTGAAACCATCAAGCCTAATACATGTACCTCTAACAAACCTTGGATGACAGGTTGCTTAAACACTGTGATCTCATGTCGGTAGAGACCATTTGCTGAATTAATATACAGCATTTTTTTCTAGTGGAAACAAGAAAATGCTGTTCCAATCAGCACTGCCTAAGGTAGCTGTAAGGTTTAACTGTGTATGGGCCATGAGTAAAACTGGAGTTTAAAAAAATGTCATTTTGGTTATTGTCTTGGTTATGTTTTCCATCAATAAGTTCCGGGTGCTAATGTCCCTAAGAACATGGATACCTTTGAATTTACGGATGTCACAACTTCATTTGTTCTGGTTAATCGTGAGTTAACTAAGAAAAACTTGTTAGGGTGGGATGTGCCCTTGGTACTGTACAATAAATTGCCAATTTTCTTGACTGAACAACAAGCAGTTTACTACAAAAAATCAGAGTGGATTAGATGAACTGCAGATGTTCCCTAGCTTGAAAGCGAAACTTGGCCCAGTGATTTTTAAGCCTGGCTTTATAGTGCAGCACAAGTTCAGAGCAAGTGTTGAAGACGATCTGACACTGAGTGAAAATAGGCAAATCAGTGACATTAGTAAGATTGATGAACACCTTATTTATCTCCTTGAGTAGGCATTGGATACCGGAGAACGGAATTTCGCCTTTAACCTGTCCCAATGTCAAACAATGCACAATTAATTTGGCAAGAGGCATCCTCCCGGTGTACAATTTTTCACATCAAATATTACTCTTTTACAGGTACACTCAATGTGTGCATACTATGTGGACTTCTTTTGTGTGGAAGTCTACTCTATGTATGTAAGCGTGTCAAAGAATAAATCTGAAGTGGTTTTTTCACCATGTTGGCATGACTAAATTAAGGTCAATAGGAAACCATTCATTCGAGGAAACTGACCAAAGACCGGTTTGACTCATGCTGAACCTGTTGCTGTAAATAAAGGTTACATGAGACCTGTGTCAGAATATGTAGGTTCTTCAAGGCATTCTGCTCCTATCGCACTCAAGCTGATAACTTTTAAAATTCATTCAAACAGAGTGTGTAGTATCATACTTGGCAAAACGTGTACTCGATATGATCATGTATTGATGACTTTTAAACTAGAAACACTAGCTTGCAAAGAATTTAACTTAGACTGACAGATATTTTGGGTGGTTTATTAAAGAGCACATGTATTTTCTGATTTCATATGTTCAAACAATGTATGTAGCCACTGTTTGGCATGCACAAAGGCTTATACACAACGAACACAGGGCGATGGTTCCCCCGATTTTCCCTTTTTTCCTAAATGACGCAATCTACATTGAGAATTTGCATCTTGGCATGAACAGTCAAAAGCTTTTTAGCTTGTTATAGTTGAGCTCTGAAGACAAATGACACTGCGTTCGATTTGGATGCTTCCATATCTATTTGAACAGATACAAATCACAGAAAACATGTTTCCTTAGAGGTGCTCTTTAAATCTAAAAACACCGCCAGAATATATCGCAGATTCAGTTGACCACTCTCCAGTGTCTGTCAGTCAAATTGAATTTCAACATCAGACTGATTGACGCCTGTGGCAATGGTATTGTTTATGCCATGTTTCACGCAGGTCAACAGTTCAAGAATACTATCTCAATGGCTAGCCCCAAGACGGTTTTGTTGTCATCAAATGCTATAACGGCGATGGGCGCACAGACTGCAGCTGACGGATTGAAGCACATGACAAGAATGTTAGCAGATCTAACAATTTGGGATGGTTTGACCTGCGGGCGAATAACTTGTCCGAAAACATCATCACAGTTCAGGCGTAGTATGGAACACATTTTCGTTGATTTTAGGTCATGAACGTAATTTTACGTAGTACATGTACAAAAACGTCAGTCGCTTTTGCAGCATGCATACTTAATTAAATCGACTCCTTTGATCGATGGCTATTGATAGCCTATACATATACTTTGGGGTGATTTGAAACATTGGCCTGCCAGCTGGAAGAATTACAGTATGCAAATACTAGTCGTGAATACGATGTGCCCTGATTAAATATTTACCAGGTTACACCGCACTCTGCAAAAGACAGAAACCGGTACAAAATGTGTAAAACTGCGTGCAAAAACTGCTGCCGCCTATTGACTCACTGACGCCACGTGTACATTAGTCTAACTTAAACAGGTCTTGTATGTACATGCCTGCAAGGTTTTTTAGCTGTTTCAGCTCTTTTTCTCGTTACTTTTTTTCGCAATTGCGGAAAAAGGCCTTCTTTTTGTTCTTTTTTTTATCTTTTCCGCTTTTTCTTTAGCTTAGTCGCATGTCATTCGAGCCCCGGGGTAAGTTGTAAATTTTTGTTTGATTATAAATTTCTTACTGTCTGTTTGTGTATTGTTATAGATTCCGTAGAACCATTTGTAGCCTTTTAGGTTACGACATTTTCCTGTATTTTCAAGTTCATTTTGCGAATCAACCCTGTGTATGTTGCGTGAGCGGGGCCTTGTATTTAGCCTTAGTCAACCGTAAGGGTGTTCGCTCCTACCAAACCCATTGTGTCTGGTGACGAGCCATTCAAAATCGTCACTAGGGACAATGGGGTCACATTACAATCGTCAGACAGAGATTCCTTTCAGTCATACATTGATTCATTTACAAATGTCCACCCTGCAAAAGAAGTTATCTCAACATTCCGTATCTCTAATGGAAGAATCGCAGTTTACTTGAGCTCGATGGAGGTCGTCATGGACGATATTCAATATGGACTTAACCATGACGGTTCCTTTCTTGAACTTACCCCTCTTATCTGTCCAACAACTCGTATCACCATGTCTAATGTATACCCTGAAATTCCCAATTTCATCTTCATCAATAACCTCTCGACTTCTGTAAGGTTGTTTCCCAAATGCGGCCCATTCCGCTGGCATTCTAAAATAAGGAACTATCTCACATAATGTCCTTCCGTCGTCACGACCAAGTCCTGATCAATGACAATATAACCCCACTACCACATGAACATTTCGTACAACGGAGTGAACTACCGTGTACATTGTCGACCGAGTCCGTGCGGTGTTTCAACTGCGGAGAATGTGGCCACATCAGCCGGGCCTGCAAAAGAGAACCTTCCAACCCTGAATCCCGTCCCATTCCCACTGACCACCCTCTCAACCCTCCCCCAGTTTTGTACATAGCAAATCTGACCCTAGACACCCCTCCAAGAAATCTCCAGCTCCCGAACAAGGCGACACTGCTTCTGCGGCCCCGGGCTCGGCGGCTCCGTCGGGACCTAGTGCCTCGGCCCGGTCCGCTGCCCCGTCTGCGGGGGCGTCTGCTGGAGGCAATGGATCGGCCCCCTAATGGGGGGGAACTGTCGAGCACACTTTGACCTTGAAATATAGCACAATTTGACCTTTGGAGATGATGGCATTAATATGCATAAGTATAATATGATATTGATATGAATAGGAATGAGGTGTAGGATGAAAAATTCTGGCACAGATTGACCTTTGGTAATGGATAGGCATAAGGTCAGAAAGTCTGGCACAGGTTGAACGGGGTAAAAAGTTTGGGTACAATTTGACCGTCTTTATGATAAAAAATAGTGGGTGAGTGGAAGGTTTGACGTCATGGAAAAATGCCGACGGGCCTACAGGAGGTCCAAAAGTAATTAGGAAGTACGAAGCAAAAGGACTGTACTTTTTGCCGGGGTTCTGACGTCAGTTGGGAATTTTTAACACGTAGCAAAGGGGTAAATTTATTCGTCGTGCTGTGGATTATTATGCAGAGGTTCCGGCCGATATCCAAACTGATAATTATTATACCGATAAGTATAATAAAAACAAATTCAGTGGATTTCACATATTGGTTTCTGGTAAGTTGGTACTGGTACCGTTTTATTTCCCGTTGTTCATTTTTTACAATTATTATCTCAGTAATTTTAAGAATTACTACATGAGCGATTACCGGAAGTTTGTTAACATTGAATTCAGAGGCATTACATTTACTCATTCCTTTTGGAACCATTTGTCTCTACAGACTATTATCTTTTAGGCATGCTCCTCTTCGTCATGAAACAGTCCGATAATTTTTTTTCGGCAAAACTCTATTCAAGGCTTTGTTAACGTTCATGTCCTTATCAAGTTTTCCATCGAGATCATCCACAATGTCCTTGTGAGTTTCATTTTCCCTCAAATATAGGTAACTTGACAGGATCTCCTTATAGTTGTCAAAAAAGTCTTGTTTGACTGCCTAGAGGGTCTTTCTGTTTGCCTTCTTCCTGGCTAGATCTTCATCCATGTCTTTGCTGACGTACTGGTCATCCCTCATCTCCCTATGTGTTTCTCTAGCTTCAGCCAGCCAATCTTAGTAGGCGGCATTGTCTTTCAAATCTGTACTGTCTTCATCCAAGGCTTCGTCATCGACCTCCTCAACGGAATCCGAGTTTTCGTCAACTTAAATGACAAGAAACAAATGAAATTGTTCAATATATCCTAAATATGTATTTTTGCGTTGGGGAGATGTTAATTATATATCACGGGTTTGCCCTTACCCAACGTATATTAATAAGTACTGTATGCCCAGTGCTTGTCCGAGAGCTTGCGGAAAAAACCTCACAAACTTACTCGGGTGGGACTCGAACCCACGACCTCCCATACATCTTGAAAGAAGTTTACGGTACCCGCTGCTTCATCGGACCGGCCAGCCGACCCCGGCAAGCTCGTTGGTCGAGTGTTTTGATCTTTATCGTCCTTTCCTAGTCTGAAGAAAACTGTACGATTTTTTTTCTCATCACACTAACAGTGAGTCTTGTTCAGGTAGGCCTCATACTAACCTGCATCCCTAGTAACCAGCCAGTGAAAGACGCCAACTTGATTGGTATGCTAATGTTGCAGACAAAACACGATTCTACAAATGACGCAACCCTGAATGGGAGCGATATCACCACCTACAATATGTCAACCCCAGGTACGCCTTGTACTCCTGTGCGATATTCCCGATCTGAACTTCTTGCACTGAGACATAGCCATGGCCACCCGAATATGAACCGTATACCCCCTGATATTCATCTTTCACTCAAGGAACTTGGACTTCGTCGATATAGAGGTCGGCGTGCTGGTTGTCACCCCATCAGCGAACCAGCCAAACCACCTCAAAACTGCAGACCACGGCAATATCAGAACTTGCTAATGCACGTAGCTCTGTGGAACACTCACTCCGTCTGTAACAAACAATTAATGGTATGCGATTACATACTATCAAATAATATTGACATCATGTTCCTGACGTGAGTGCATCGACTGGCAAAAGTGGTTCCTAAGTCGCTCTCTTAAGAGTGAATGCCACCCTGTGTCGGCAGTGGCATTCACTCTTTATTGAGTGAATTTTAGAAGAGTGTCTTTCATTACATGCCACTGATAGACCTATAAAGATTTCAAAAATAAAATATCCTTGAGCAACTGTTTGTAGTTCGACTTTTTAAATTTTTTTTCAGTCTTTTCGTTATTCTGAAATCACAATCAAGAATCAATAAATGAGTCACTGCTGACATCCCTCCACAAGCCCGGACCACTTTATCTGTTCTGAGGACCGAGTTGTAATGGACTGAAGGCGATGGTGTGTTGACTGGTTAAAATGTAAACTACAAGTGCTACTTTCCAAGCTATGAACAGTACTTTAAAAGTTCAAAATTATTCAAAATGCCTGAAAACATTATTCAAAGTCAAATTCCAACTGGAAAGCTGAGACATGTTAAGCCAAGAATTTTTTGTTATATAAAAAAGTCAAAATAGAGCATTCTACTCATTATAGGCATGAGCATATTGTTTACAAGCCCAACAAATGTACCTGAAACTCAATGAATTTCTAAAGGACAAGCTTGATAAAGTTTTTCTAGGTTTGAACATTTTCAAATTCCTGAAATTTTCAACTTTGAAGTGACGTGTGATTTTTATGGTACTTTGATTCTGTACTGGTGCGCTAGAAAAGCCATAGAGCCAAACATTCTACTATGAGATGTTGAATGTTCTGTATAAATTGTTTTAAATGATAAACTAAAATTCGCAACTTACATGTATTTCATTGATTTTATTGTAATTTGTGGAGTTGAAGATTTATCATACCAGATCCCTTCATCATAAACCTGAGGTAAAAGAGCTATGGAAAAGGATTAACTTCATTTCGTGCCCATTTCATCTCGACTGAGGAATGAATCCTTGTAACTGACTGACGACTGGTTAAACTATGTAAAGTGCTATTTTCCAAGCTATTTCATAATTATTTACTGTATTTTAAAAGCTCATTACTCAAAATCCATTAAAATACACTTCAAAGTCACATTTCTATTTGAAAACAGATAGGTGTTGAGCCAATAAAAATAAAACTACTCATAAAAGGGCAAACATCAAAAATAAATGGCCAAAATGTCAAAGTCGAAACGAATGAAACTCATGTTCAGCTTTTCATGTGAAAAGCTGAACAAGAAAGTGTGAGCTGTTCCAACAAAACACTAACAAGCTTGACAAACCTTTTTTAAGGTTTATACATTTTCAAATTCCTGTAGTTTTCAACTTCTAGTGACATGAATGTCATCAGTACTGTGATTCAATCTGCCCTGAAAAAGCCATCGAGCCAAACTGTCCAACTATGAGATGTTGAAACTGTTTCAAAATGTTCCGTGCGAGTTGCTTCCAATGATTAACCACTTCACGCTGGATGATTCGGGGGGTCTTTGCTGGGAGACCAGGTATTTTATTGTGGAACCCTCTTTGTAGAGCAGTGCGTTTCGTTTCACTTCAGATTCATGAAACGGGAAAGTCACTTAACACCACACAATCGGGGGGGGGCGCATTGCTAGGCAGACACCCGTAAATTGACTCCTGAGTGTGGTGACCCCTGAATGAGCACTCCGTCAACAAGCACGATGTATCGCCATGGGGACAGCATGAGTTCTGGATTCGGGCATGCTGACCATGAAACACCACCCCGGCCCTTTCCCCAAATCAAGGCACGCTAGCTCAAACTGGTTAACTAAAAATCATAAGATAATTCATGTGGAGTTACAGATAAATAGTTAAATCTCGGTTCAAAATGGTCAATTGCACCCAAATGACTTTGTAAGTGTCACATATAAATTTCTCTGTGTCTGAACGCTCAGAATATACATTATGCAGACTTCTGCAGTTGTTCATCCACCATTTGTTTATTCAACAAATTTCAAATGATGCCATCTAGCGATCTCGCGCTTTATACCATCATTGTGAATGAGCGAGTAACTGAGGTTCACTATATGAAAGGAAAAATTAAATAAATCGCCTTAAACACAATGCACAATGATGCCTTACATGAAGTACATGTACAACGAACATAACGCAGATTGCGACAGAATAAAGCAGAGATTTTTGTGACCAGAACAGTGAGTTGCACCTGAGTGTCGTTTTTCACAGCGTCGAACCCTGTGCAGCGGGACACGCTACAATTGGTGGCGGCGGTGGGATGCTGGATAGCCGTAAAAAGACAGGTGAACTCCTCGCCTTTTCTGTGTCATGGAATTGGTGGATGATTTTGGTCGAGTGCCCGACTCGCTGGACAGCGGCAGCACAGGCCAGCGCGGGGCCCCATGGTCGGGGGCCCAGACCGCGAAGGCGACGTGGAACTCACCTGGGTTGGCGGGCCTAGCTGGAGTCGTACCTCGCAGAGAATCTGGAACAGTTATCCAGGAGCGGGAGGCAGAAATTCGAGGGTATCGAGTGCGCGGCGTATGGGGGTCGTGGGCTAGGTCCCCAGGAGAATACAGCCAAGTCTGCGCAGTCCCCCCTTCTAGGGTTGGTGGGGCGAAGGGGGTGGGGCTCCGTTGGGAGCACGACCATTTCGCCCCGGTCGCTGGGGAGGGGGCGGGGCATCGCTAGGAGACATCCTCCTGGCCCCTCTCTAGTACACCCATCGTCGACGTCCGTCGGGTGCCCTAAGGCGGCGGGGACGCACTGGGAGAGGCGTTCCAGTCGGAGCGCCCTCGGGGTGGGTCCGCGGCTGGGGGGTCATGGCGGGGGCCGGGCGGAAGTTCATTCATGTCTTGTGGTAGCGTCGAGGCGCCCTCTCGCGGTACCGTCGTAGCCGAGAGAATGCTCCTCTCGGAGCACGGCCGGGCGGCTGCCGCGGGGTTAGAGCCTCAGTGCGAGGTAGCTGAAGCTGGTAATACTAGCCATAGTTTAGGGGCGCCCTCTTGCGGCACCGCGGTGGCTCTGGAAGTGTCCCTCTCGGAGTGCGGCCGGGCCATGGCGGCGGCCGCGGGGGCGGGGCCCCAACGCGAATTGAGGGGAGCTAGCGGACCCGTGACAGGTTTTGGGGCGCCCTCGCGCGCCGGGGACGTGGCCGGTGTGGCGTACCGCCTGGAGCGCTGCGAGGCCGCGGCCACGGTCGTCGAGAGGGAGGGTCGAGACGGGCTAGCTGGAGTTTGTGAGATAAATAATGAGATCCAAAGGCCCCCGCGCGGCGAAACTGCGACGGATGGCGCGACTAGGATGGATCCCCACGCGGGGATCCACATGCATCTGTATGAGGCGGATCCCCGCCCGGGGATCCACTTGCATCTATATGGAGCGGATCCCCCTCGGATCCACGCTCAAACTCATTAGGCGGATCCCCGTTTGGGGGTCCGCACACGTCTGTGTGAGGCTGATCCCTCTCGGATCTACACACGGACGCATGGGGCGGATCCCCACCCGGGGATCCACACGCAACTATATGAGGCGGATCCCCTTCGGATCCACGCTCAAACCCATGAGGCGGATCCCCGTTTGGGGGTCCGCACACGTCTGTGTGAGGCGGATCCCTCTCGGATCTACACGCGGACGCATGGGGCGGATCCCCGGATCCACACGCAACTATATGAGGCGGATCCCCACTTGGGGATCTGCACGTGTTTGTGTGAGGCGGATCCTCCTCGGATCCACACACAGGCACATGAGGCGGATCCCCATCGGATCCGCACACAGACTTACGAGGCCGGTCCCTGTCCTGGGGGAGCCGATCAGAAGGACCGAAGACCAGTGTTACTTCCGGACCGGTATGACGGAAGCTCGTCCTGGGCGGATTACCTCACACACTTCGAGAGTGTGGCCACCGTCAATAAATGGAGCAGGGCCGAGAAGGCGGAGTACTTGGCCTCCCATCTGCGTGGACTGGCCCAGGAGGCATTCACCGACTTGTCGCCGGAGGCCCGGAGGGACTACGTGAGCATCCTTAAACATTTCGAGCGGCGGTTTGGAGTTGCTTCGCAGGTGCCGCTCCATCGGGCTCAACTTTCCATGCGGGTGCGCGGTCGGGGAGAGTCCCTAGAGGAACTGGGGAGGTCCATCCGACGGTTAGTCCTCCGGAGTTACCCCACTTTACCCACGCAGGCACTTGAAGATCTGGCGGTTGAAGCCTTCCGGAACGCCCTGGGGGACGAACAATTGCAGTGCCATGTCTTCGCAAGTAAGGCCACGACCCTGGCAGAGGCGATTACCCTGGCCACTGAGATGGAGGCCTTTTTGGAGTCCCAGGCCTATCAGCGGAAGGGTAGGATCGAGGCCAAGGAGGCCCGAGTGGTCGAGGAACCCTCCGCAGGTACGCCAGGCAAGGCGGGGGCGGCGGGTGGAGACCCACCCTTACTGGGCGCCCCCTCGCGGGTCCGGTGCTACAGGTGCCGCGAGTATGGGCATTTCCGCCGGGATTGCCCGTGCGGGAAGGAGAAGGGCGGTGCCGTCCGCGGCCGGCTGTCGGCGGAGCCAGTCTCGACGGCGCCGCCGGGGCCGGCCCCTCCGGCGGATTCGGGCCCCCCTCTGAGCCGGCCGCCGGAGACGGAGGACAAGTCCCTGGTTGCGACAGCCGAAATGGACGGAGAGAAAGATGACTCGATTTTGGACGGGTTTCCCGAGGTCTGGGACCTGAGCAAGCTAGCTCAGGAGCAGCAGGACGACCCGGAGCTGGGACCGGTCCGCCAGTGGCTGGTGGCGGGGAGCGACCGGCCTGAATGGGAGGACATCTTCGACCTTGGTGTCGGGGTCAAAAGCTGGTGGTCCAGATGGGACACACTGTACCTATTCCGAGGGGTCTTGCAGGTGAAGTAGGCAAGGGCCGACGGGGTGCCCCCACCTGGAAGATCGCCGTCCCGCAGGCCAGGGTGCCAGGGGTTCTACTTCTTGCCCACAACCACCGAACTGCTGGACACCTCAGGGTCGCTCGGACCGTGGCCCGACTCAGGCAGGCTCCTGTGTATTGGAGGGAGATGAGACGGCAAGCTGAGGAGTGGTGCCAGAAGTGTCATCTCTGCGGTTCTAAGAAGTCCCCACCGCGTCCCAGGAGAGCTCCGCTTCGACAATACCTGGTGGGGGCCCCTATGGAGCGGATTGCCATTGACCTTATCGCCTTATCGGACGCCTTCCCCGAACCAAGGCCGGAAACACCAGTATAATGGTAGTGGAGGACTATTTCACAAAGTGGGTGGAGGCGTTTCCCCTTCCGGATCAGACGGCCCAGACTGTGGCCAAGACCCTCGTAGAGCAGGTGATCACGCGCTTCGGGACACCCCTCGAGATTCACACGGATCAAGGGTGGGAGTTCGAGGCGGGCCTGTTCCGTGGTGTCTGCCAGCTGTTGGGCATCCACAAGACCAGGACGACTCCGTTCCACCCCCAGTCCGATGGCATGGTCGAACGGCTCAATCGTACCGTGAAGACCATGCTGAGCATGTTTGTGGATGAGAATAAGGACGACTGGGACGAACATCTTCCCTACGTCCTGATGGCCTACCGCTCCTCTCAGTACGATAGCACCAGGCTCACCCCGAACATGCTCATGCTCGGGAGGGAGGTGGGACTTCCCCTGGACGTCGTTGTGGGGTCACCGGAGGAACGGATGGAGACTACCGAGCCACTAAATTACGTCGACGAGCTGAGAACGAAACTCACGCGGGCCCACGAGTTTGCCCGGCGACACCTGAGGCGGACTCAGAGCTACCAGAAGCAGCAGTACGACCGTCGCGCCCAGGAGGGCGGGTTCGAGCCCGGCCAGGCTGTTTGGCTGTACACCCCAAAGAAGAAGGTCGGCCGCTCCCCCAAGCTTCAGCGGTGGTGGGACGGACCCTTCGCAGTGCTACAACGCCTCAACGACGTGACCTACAAAGTGCAGCGTACCGCCCGAGCGAAGGCTCAGATCGTGCATCGCAATCGGCTTAAGCGCTACCTGGGCGACGTGCAGCTTGGATGGTGGGAGTGCGCAGCCCGCGGAGCCTTAGCCGAGGAGGCGCCAGCGCGGGCAGGGGGGCAAGGAGCCAGGGGATCCGGCCCTCAGTCCTGCCCGCGGGGGCCGTCTCCCCCCGTTGACGAAGGGACCGCACTGGAACCTATTGACGGGGCGAAGTCGGGACACCCGGGCCGGAGCGGCGGCGTGTCGAACGGGGAGAGTTCAGACGCAAGCAGCCAGGGAGGCAGCGCGCCGGCGGAGCCATTGCCGTGCGAGCCGGAGGCGGGGGGAGCGCGCGTGACTCGTAATGGGCGGCGGGTTCGGCGCCCAGCGCGATTCTGCTCCACGCTAACTCCTGAATCTCCCTCTGTTTCTCTCCCCAAGATGGACCGGTTGGCCTGCCCCCACTGTCGACGGGAATTCCGTCAGCAGACCAATTTGCAGCGACACCTAAGGACGGCTTGTCCGGAGCTGTTCGACGCCCGGCCCTATACCTGTGAGCGGGGGTGTGGCCGCTGCTTCTACCGCTCGGACATGCGGGATCGGCACCACCGACACTGCGACCACGTCCTCGTCGGCCAGATCCGGGCGGAGGATCCTGACGTCCCGGAGGTCTTCGCCAGTGGCGGGGAGTTGGGGGGTGAGGAGTTCCCCAGGGAGCAGTCACTCCCCCCTGCCGGTCCTCCGGAGGGAGCCGCCCGGACCCGCCCCTGGTTGGCTGCCGCGGGTGAGCCTTCGCCGCCGGTGCCCTCTCGGCGCCGAAGGCTGGGGTCGCGGGGTCGGCCAGAACGACGAGACCAGTTGGACTCGCCTTCCAGTGCGGCCCCGGGCCCTCGGGCCCCCACGGCTGCCGCTGCGGCCGGGACCGCCCCCCTGCGCTGCTCAGTGGAGACGGGGACGCAGACTGAGGAAGAACCCCCAGCCCTGGTTTGGAGCGGAGGCCGTCGGAGTCTGCCCCCTGGCTCGTGGGTGACGTATACAGGAGGGGTCCGCCTGCAACTGTGGGTGCAAGCCACCCTACAAGAGGAGCGGGCCACCAGAGATGCAGGCACCACGATGGACCCACCCCTCTGCGAGTTTCACCACAGCCAGTGGCGGTCGGAGGTCCAACGGGAGCCCCCTCCACCGCCCACCACAGTCCGTCCCCCAGGAGCAACGAAGAAACGTCGGGGGGCACCACGGCGACCGGAGTCTCCTCCACACTGGACCCCTGGATCCTCCCCATGGTAGCGGAGAAGACCCTTGGAACCTACCAGACTTGTAATTGTTGCTTGGTTTCACTCTTTGTAAGCTGCGCAGGGGCGACCGGGATGGCCTCGGGCTGGCCCGCCGGGTTGCGCCGCCTCGTTCGGGGACGAACAAGAGTCCTCGGAGGGGGTGGTGTAGCGCCGGCGGGTCCGGCCGGTGGGGGCGCCAGCTCGGACCCCCATGGAGTTGGCTGGCTGCCCGCGCTGGTTGCGAACGGCCCGGGGTTTTCCCGCCTCGCACCTGCGCAGTCCCCGCCGTCAGGCGCCATGTTGTGAAGAGCTTGTCAGAAGAGCACATTGTGGTGCTGTCAGATTGCGACAGACTAAAGCAGAGATTTTTGTGACCAGAACAGTGAGTTGCACCTGAGTGTCGTTCTTCACAGCGTCGAACCCTGTGCCGCGGGACACGCTACAATATACTTAGGTATGTCCCCTAACCCCCACAAGACCCAAATGTAGAATAACTGTTCATAATATAATTACCAACACTTGTGAAGTCAGGGACATGAAATTTTATGATACAGAAAGTCTACGACTCCTTCTGAGTTCTCTTTTTTTTCATAGCGCCGCGCCCGACGAGTCCGTGCAAGGTGCTCTCCCTTATCCAAAGGTAAACAAACGAGGGCGCTATTCAACAAATAACAATGTTACTGCACGACGCTACATACCAGCCCCTATGACACATAGGGTGATCGTACCTTAACCTTAAACAGCGGAGTGGATAACCATTTACTCAGTAACATAAGTGCAAACTTAGAATAACTACATAACGATTGAACACTGATTCGTCTTATCTCCTAACAATTAGCGATAGCCCTCACACAAAAACACAGAATGTCATGCAAATCAGGGTCAATTTAACGAAAGGGTAATTACCTTCACATCGATCTGAGCACATCAAGAGAACCCCAAGGCCAGCTAGCACGATGATAACAGGATTGCCTTAAGTTCCAGCTGTCACCCCACTAACAGTGCTTACAGACGAAAAGCAATCCAACAACAAAGAACACTAGCTCCCAGTCCCGATTCTCCACGTACACTCAGCTCTGCCTTTAAGTAATCTAGACCCAATACTGCTCATTACTACACCTACCAGCTAGCTTTTAGTGCAGCGTCCACGCTACCTGGCACAGTACACAGCACAGACTGGTATATAGCGTTCTCTGCGATCTTGCCACTATGCGACCCAGCAGCGAAACTAACAATGCGCGCCCTAAGCACGCCGCACCCAGAACTAGCGCTCTACATAACGCCGATAGGTCCGCATATGCATTGAAAATTTATGAATCAGACTGGCATCCATGTCTACCCTGTTTCTTTACAATACTTTTTGAATGCATAAATGTGAGGTTCTGTACATCCCAAATGTTATGTCAAACTTCATCCAAAAGTTCCATCTCAAAGTTTGCCATAGTCTTGTATGCTAAAATGCACAATAAGAGCTTCTAAGGCTTTGCTTGGGCACTTCCAGCTTCAAAATTAGAGAACTGCACTTATGTCAAACCTTCAATATTATAAATTTTGATTTGTATTAAGAATGTATATATAACAAATTAAGAAAAGACAGCCCATAATTTTTGTCAAGTGACACCACAGAAAGACTTTATTATCTTTTTCCTAAAAGATTTTTATCTGACATCACCATTGTTCTTCTGGTCTCAAAATATTTTATGATCTGGCAGATACTAGGGGGCTATGATATCCAAAGTGGAGATGAAAATGTACTCAATTAATGACAGCAACGGAAATACAATGTACATGTACGGAACTTCACTCGATGTACTCATAATTATGTTTCTGAGGCCCCCTTTGTTAAAACCAATCACTTTGAGCTAACAATGGCTCCCAATTCCAAATCAGTGACTGTAATTCAGTCTCTGGTGTGATTATCTGAAACGAGCAAACGATTATTAAACAAGGCATTTAGAGAAAAATCCCCCAAAGATTAATCTCACTTGATTAATTAAATTTATTATCGAAAGAGCACATTTACTTTAGATGTAATGCTATTTTTATCAATGTAACGCGGTTATGCAATGGTAAAGGAAACAACTTTAATGTACTGGACAGCTATGAAATCTAAATGCTTTGTGCTTTCTTGAAAAAACAACGCTGAAGAGGGCTGCAAATTGGAACCCGCTGTCCATCAAAAATCATCAAGTACAGAGTCACCCTGTCCTGCAACAGCGTACGAAGAGGTGGGAGCATTCGTACCAGTTTCGAAGTCAGACGTGACGGTTTATAAATCATCCTCTTAAGTGTCCACATTTTTGGCCACACTTCTAGATGATAATATGGAGGAGATGACAATCTCACACTTGTTTTTCCAGAAAGGTTCGTGGGAGCAGAGCTCAGGATAATCTCTTCTAAGCCAGTAGGCCTACTTCAACTTATCACTTCTGTATTAGAAGAAATAGTTAAATTTAGATGGCTGAATTTAACGAAAACAAGAGTTACTACGGAATGACTGAAGCAGAAGAAAGAGTGATTTTATGAAACAGATCATGCAGTGCACATGTCCGTCAAGAGCTCATTTTACCTTCTATTATTACAAGTAAGTAGATGTACAAGTTTAACGATAGAAGACCGTGGTTGTGGACAACCAGGGAGTTGCTTCGGTTTAAAGGGTTTTCACCAAAAGCTCAGTGAATAAAATTGTTACATAATAGCCCAAAATGGACATAAAGCAATGAAAAGTTTACAATCCATGTCATTTTGATACATGCCACATGACTTATCGTATAATTATACGACCATCAGATGAAATAATTTTCCATCTCGAAACCTTTCCTTTCTAACTATCTGCGAGGTACATTCGAATGGGGCATGTACTTCAGAAGATTTTGGACTTAAAAAAGGCCCTTTAATATCACGTGACTTGTCTCCTGATGACGTCATAATCACATAAGGTCAACCTGGGTCTAAAACCCTTCCTCTTCGAGCTATACACAAAGTTTCAAGCCAATTGGACATGTACTTTTAGCAGATGTAGTGCTTTGAAGAGTGCCCCTTTATTATCACGTGACTTGTCAGCCGATAACGTCATCATTACATCGGATCAGTTGTTGTCTAAAGCTCTTTCCTTCTAAGATATCTGCGGGTTTCGAAATAGATCAACACGTACTTCAGGAGATATAAGGCTTAAAACAGTGCAATTTTTGTCAAGAGACTTGTTTGATGATGACACCATCATCATATAAGGTCAATATTCCTCTAAAGCGCTCCCTTTTGAAGATATCTACAAAATTTGAATCTGATCAGACATGTGCTTCAGGAGAAAGAATGCACCTTGAATGTCACGTGACTTATCCCCCAATGTGTCATCAGTAAGGAGGTCAACATGCACCATCCCTTTTTAGTTATCTGCAAAATTTAAACCAGATAGGGCATATCCTTTAGGAGAAATAATGCTTTGAAGTTTACAGATTTAATGCCAAATCAAAAAACGTGTACAAAACCTATGGGGAAATTAAAATATTAAAAAATCAATATAAAATAAGGTGACTACGTCATCATGATGTCATCCATTTCCAATAAATCTTGTATAGGGGTCTCTGTTTGCCATCACTTTGGGAACGATCAAACATTGCAAAGTTACCAAAATTGTGGCTCGAAAACGTGTGCAAAGTCAATGGGCTATAAACCCGTTGAAGAAACACTGCTCCTTTAAGTTCATGCGACGTGATTTGCGCTTTAACGGAACAATTTTTATAAAGTATTACTTCATTAATATTCGGATTCCTAGGTACATTTCAGACCGAATAACAGAGTGTAGAGCAAACAATTTCACTTTTGGTCTCATAGTAATCTTGCGCGGAAGTTAAGGGGTAGTTGTTCACTAGTGTTAAGTAGAAAAATGTGTACAAAGCCGATAGGGACAAGTTAAAAAATCAATATCAAATAAGGAGATGAAATCATTATGACGTCATAAACTAGGAACTTATCTTGCATCAGGGTGTGTGCCAGCTGAGACTTTGATGACGATTGGAGATCGCTAAGTTACCAAAATTGTGCCTCGAAAAATGCTTAGGAAGTCAATAGGCAGAAATAAACATTTAAAAATCAGTCAAAAAGCAATTGATGACGTTATCATGACGCAATTCTTGTAGAACCATCCATACTTAAGCGTCTTTCATTGGTGCCAGTTTGATGAATATCCGAAGTTTATAAGAAGCTAAAGTTGTTTGCTGAAGAAACGTTAACAAAACAAAATGGCTTTTGATCAGAAGATACAGAATAGGAAAAAACAGAACAAAAAGAATACCCTTTTCGCAAAGTTGCGAAAAAGCTAAAAAGAAAACTATAGTTTATCTTTCTGTTGCCAACAGAACAGATGGCTTTTGCGCCTTTTGAAATTTTACCAATTAATCTTAAGCATAAACCTTTTGCTGAAACGATTTAATCATTTCCATAAAGGTTCAAGTTTGGAACCCACTCATACATACACTTCAAGAGACATAGCGCCTAGGAGAGTTCCCCTTTAATGTCAAGTGACATGATTATCTGATGACGTCATCATCACATAAGGTCGATTTCGTCTATAACACTGCCCTTTGAAAACACCTGCCAAGATTCAACCCAATCAGACTTGCACTTCAAGAGATAGAGTACTTGTCAAAGGATGCACCTTTAATGTCATATGAGGTCAATGTTTGCTTAAAGCACTTCCTTTCCAAGATATCTGCAAGGTTTGAACCCAATTAAACGTATACTTCAGGAGATGTAGCGTATTAAACAGTGCCCCTTTAATGTCACGTGACTTCTCATTTGATGACGTAATAATCATATAAGGTCAATATTCGTTTCAATCACTTCAGTTTCAACATATCTGCACGGTTTGAACCTTTGGACGTATACTTCTGAAGATTTAGCGTTTTAAAAAGTGTCCCTTTAATGTCACATGACTTATTGTTTGATGACGTCATCATTAAATGAGCTCAATATTTGCCGTAAGCACTTCCTTTTCAAGACATAAGTAAGGTTTCAACCCAGCACTAACACCAACAGACTAATACCGCTGAAAAAACTTAATACCTATCATCATTTTAACAATAAACACACATCCGGTTTCAACCGGAATGAAGGGTCACGTGATTTTTACCCACACGAGACGAATTGAAGGCCCAATTTTACTCTGGCACTTGGCCCTAAATGAATGTCGGGGGAAGCCACGGTTTATTTTAAAATTAACGGAATATTTAAATATTTAAAATTTAATAATAAATCACTTGATAACGTCATCATGAGGTAATTATTTTAGTATCATCTTTGCCCTAACGTCTTTCCTTGGTGTATATTTGACGACGATCGAAGGTAGCTGAGTAACCAAAATGATGCCTTAAAAACGTGTAAAAACTTAACGGGCCGAAACAAATATTGAAAAATCAGTAATAAATTCATCTTATTGGTTAATGACGTCATTGTTCTAGGACCGTCTATGCATAAGGGTTGTTCATTGACATACGTTTCATGAACATCCAAAGCTGCTATGGGACCAAAGTCGTGGGTAGAAAAAAACATGCACAAAACAAAGGGGATTTGGGTCATCAGAAGAAGAAGAAGAAGAAGAAGAAGAAGAAACTAGAGGTCTGACGGTTGTTAAAACAACCGCAAGCTGTTTCAGGATTTTTTTGAAAAAAAAATAGACTATTAGACTATGAAAATAGCCGAACGAACACTAAACATTATCATTTCATGAATGTCATTCAGACTGACAAGAGAACCAAACACTGGCTCTTGATAAACATCAACAAAATCTAAAGTGCAAAGTGAAGTATTCAAAAATTAAGAAAAAAAGGAGAGAATACCGTGGTTGTGGACAACCACGGAGCTGCTACGGTTTCAAACGGTTTAAAAAAAATCATAGTATAAACTTGTTAGATAATGCCAAGAGTGGAAATACAGCAATGGAAAGTTTATTATCCATGTCATTTAGATACATGTCACATGATTTATCATCTAACGATACCAGCATCAGAAGTCAATTTCCATCGCCAACCCTTACCTTTCTAGCTATCTGCGAAAACATGCACTTTTAATGTCGTGTGACCTCTCCCAACATGACGTCATAATGACATGATGTCCATTCTGGTCTTAAACCCTACCCCTTGAGCTATACAAGAAGTTTCAACCAAATTGGGCATGTTAATTCACGAGATATAGCACTTTAAAGAGAGTCCCCTTAATTTCACGTGACTTGCCAGCTGATGACGTCATTATGAGAACTTGTACATGAACCCTTTCTAGCTTATGGCCTTGTTGTGTGCCCCTAACACGAACTGAGTCTATCGATAACAGTGCCAAAACATTCTTCATGTTGAAAAACATGTAAAAGACCTAAATGTGTGTGCAAAATTTAAAATTTAAAATTTGAAAATATCACATGATGACTTCATCATGACAACTATGGTTTTGGACTATCCTTAATTAACTATCGGAAGGTTTGGTAAGTATGAAGTCAATCAGATCTTCTGAACAATAGCAGTATTGAAGTAAAACGATAATTGAGAAAAAAAACGTGTACAAACCTATGGGAAAAAATTTAAACATTAAAAATTCAATAATAAATCACGAGATGACATCATGACGAATTTCTTCTAGGACCTACTTGATATGAATATCAAAAGGTCTACTAATTTTAAAATCATTAAGATGAATAAAACTATCAAAGTCCCATGTCACAAAAAAGAGGCTGAAAAAGGAGAAGAAAAAAATAGATGTGGTGTTTGTGAACAAACACAGGCTGAGTTGGCTGTTTTAGTCAAATCGTATTATAAAAGAAGAATATTTACAAAATGAATTTGACATGATGTTACAATTTCATGGAATACAGCTGATTAGCCAAAATATTGGCTATATATCTGTGTAGGAAGTCAGTTTGAAAGAAAAACCAAAATCATTAATAAATTCATCGATGTCATCATGACATCATTTCTACTGTACCATGTCACCATTTGAGTCCATCCTCGATGCAAGTATAATGAAAAAAGAGAAAATATCTTTTAAAGGTTGCACATTCCATCCTGATCAGACGTAAATGCAATGGATAACTTCTAATGGCACGTGACCTGTCACAGGATGTCATCATCATCACATGAGATCAATATTGCTTTTCAGTTACATGCAAAGTTACAACACGATTGGACGTGTACTTCAGGAGATAAAGAACTTTAAAGATGGTACCTATAGTGTCACGTGACATGTCACGTGATATCATCACCATCACACCAGGTCAACAGTCCTCTAAAACACATCGTCCTGAAGTTATCTGCAAGGTTTCAACCCTATTGCATTGTATTTCAAGAAAAACGGGCCATTAAAGAGTGCACCCTTAAAGTCACGTGACTTGTTAAGTGATGTTATCATCAAAACATGAGGTCACCTCTCCTCTCGAACACTTGGCTTTAAAGTTATATACAAAGTTTCAACACAATCAGACATGTACTTTAGAAGTTATAGTGCTTTAAAGATTGCACCTTTAATGCCACGTGACATGTCACATGATATATCGTTACAACATTGAACTAGTTCTGAGGCCCCTCTTTGCTTCACGATCTTCCTTCAGTGTAAGTTCCATGCGTATATGCTATTTCACAGGAAAAATAAACTTTGAAATCTATGCGCAAAGTCTTTGGAGGAAAAACGTGTGCAAAGTCTAAGGGCAGATATTAATCATTCAAAAATCAATAATACACAAACTAATGACGTCATCATTGCAATCAAAATACCTACTTTATGTGTTAGCTTGGGTCTATCCTTGATGCAACTGACAAAAAGATCGAACTTCATTTTGTGACTAATATCGTTCCTTGAAATCTGTGTGCAAATGGGACATACACTCGTTTGCAGAAACACTTCTTTCATTTCATGTCACGTGATTTGTGCTTAAACTGAACATTTTTTATGAAATATTACTTCATATTCGGACTCTTAGGTCTCCTTCAAATCAAATAACAGAGCGTAAAGTACCGGACTTCTCTTTCGTTATAGTAATCTTTCGCTGAAGTAAAGGACTACCGGTAACTTGTGTTAATTAGAAAAACATGTACAAAACTTAAAGGGGAAAAATTAAATATTCTAAAAATGATATAAAATAAGGTGATGACGTCATCATGAGGTCATTCCTTTACAATAAATCTTGCATCTGGGTCTTTGTTGGATATAACTTTGGCAACGATCAAACATCTTTAATCAGACTCTTATGCGTATTTCAAATCAGTAAGAGAGCGTTAAGTACCCGATTTCTCTTTTGTTCTTATAGTATATCTTGAGCCGAAGTTAAAGACTACTCGTTCACTTGTGTTGAGTAGAAAAAGTCTACAAAACCTATGACGAAAAATTAAATATTCAAAAATCAATATAAAATAAGGTGATGGCGTCATCCTTTCGCAATAAATCCTTCATCAAGGCCTTTGTTGGCTATCACTTTGGGAACGATCAAACATTGCAAACTTACCAAAATTGTGGCTCGAAAACGTGTACAAAGTCAACGGGCTAGAAACACATGTGCAGGAAAACTGCTCCTTTAATGTCATGCCGCGTGATTTTTGTCTAAACTGGAAAAAAATATGAAATATTGTTTGAAAATATGACTCTTGGGTATTTTGCAATCGAACGTCAGGGAAAATTTAGTCTGATTTCTCTTTCATTCTGGTAGTGAGTAATTCTCGGTCGACTCGGAAGTTGAGAACTTCTCAAGCAATTGTGTGTACAAACCCTATAGCGAAAAATCGAAGCTAAGGTACAGTCGTAATGCAATCTATGGTTCAATATAGGACAGTTTGTTGTAAATTAAGAACCCCAGGCAGGTGTTACCGTTATTGTGCAATAACGCCCTCATAGCCTGATATAGCACAGTCCGAAAACCTCGTGAATCTGTGTACAAAATCTATGGGAAAAATTACTTATTCAAAAATCAATTAAGTTATCATTGTGAATTTCTTATAGGACCGTCCTTGGTTAATTGTTCAACTACCTGCCGAGTTTGAAGTCTGTCTGATTTTCTTAACTGCCAAAGTGCTATGCCAGAAAATAAATTGACTGCATAAGGAGAAAGAAAAAACAAAACAAGAGCTAATCTGTCTGTTTGACAACAGAACAGAGGGCTTTTTCGCATTCTTTTGTACTTTTGAACAACTAAGTCATCATCACATAAAGTCATTTTTTCGTTTATAACACCTCCATTTCAAGTTCTGCAAAGTTTCAACCAAATAGAACATGTGCTTCAGGAGATATAGGGCTTAAGGAGTGCACCTCTAATGTCATTATCACATGAGGTCAATTTTCCTCTAAAACACTCCCTTTTCAAGATATCTACAAGATTAGAACCCGATAGGACAGCTACTTCAGGAGATACAGGGCCTGAAAGAGTGCATTTTTAATGTTACATTACTTGTCTCCTGATGACGTCATCACCGCACGAGGTCAAGATACCTCTAAAGCACTCTGTTCTTAAGATACCTGCCAGATTTGAACCAGATCGGACATGTACTTCAGGAGACATAGAGCCTTAAAGAGTGTATTCTCTATCGACATTGTTTTGCAAAGTCCACCTTCATTTGCATATTCATAAATATGCAATAACACTCTAAAAAAACAAAATTCTTTGATAATATCTAACATCACAATAATTGATTGCACATTTAAGATATTCCGTGTACAAAATTTAAGAAAGAGAGTGCAGGACCACTATAGATGACATCTTTTGCACTATCCTGGACCTTTTTTGTGCAAAAACTGAATTTCACATTTGTAACTGTGACTAGAAAGTTGTACTCTATGATAAACACTCCCAAACCACTCTTACCTTCAACTGGCTTACACCATGTAAGGTCTGTAAGTTAAGGGTCCGGTGTTGTCATTGACTTCATCACCCGTCGTGTTTGGGTTCACGACTTAATGGAGTTCTTTGGTTTAGGACGGTTCAAAACACATATAGATATGTACGACGTGCGCTGTCTAATTGAAAGCAACCGATAACAACTGAACCATTCAGTAGTGTACCAGTCCAATCAAATGTTAGTGCTTGAATTGATTAGGCATACACATGTATACATATTCAATTTACGTGAGACTCAAATGCAGTAATAATGCATGCAACCAGTAAAGCATTGACAGTTTCGCAAGAGCGGCACATATCACGCATGTTGAGCACATGTCCCAGATACTGAGTGGAATCGTCGTTTGAAGCAGGACAAAAACTATGAGCAAAGTCTTAATGTGTTGCATCTTTACGTTGCAAACACGCTGCTGTGGCAAAGTTGATTTTGAGTTCTGTGTCAAACGTAGTGCTTATGCTTTGTCGAGTTACGTTCATTTATATATTGTAAAGGTGCCATACAGTCCGCACTTGCGTCAGACCCATAATTGAAGACGTGCAGTAGCTTGTTCAGGTTTTGGGTCCGGGGTAATGTTTTCCCTAAAACTATACGTTCCATGTTTTGGTCCCGTTTATAAAGGTACTTCCTCTTTTTTTCGCCCCCCGGCTAGAAAGTGGTACTGTTTAAAAGGTGTGGCACCAAATTCTAAAACAACGTCTTAATATATATTAATATACAATCAAGCAATCAGCGATGTGTATTTGGGGCATATTTTCAAACATTTCTTTGATATATTTAATGTAGCCAATGCATATTATTCTTCCTATAAAGGGGTTTAACTTTTCATAGGATCCGGCAAGCACAATGATTCAGTCTGTGAATTCGACATTTGAAAGTAAAGACTGCGAAACAAATTTATATAAATTAACTTTATTTCAGCATCTTGGTTTCTTTTCTTTAATATTGTACTTTACTTCTGTGAATGCTGTAAAATAATTTACAATATCATAAAGAATTAAAGCAAAGAAACTAATCGTCGTTTTCCCGTAATGGCCGTCCAATCGACGGTTCATTAATAAAGGAATGACGAGGAGAACGGTGCATCTTAATAGCAATGAACATCGACGGTTCAAGGTTTTAAGGAAAAGGAATTCACAGCTTGAAAAAAAGGATGTCGGCAAACAGACGTTGCAATTGGCAACTTTGAAAACCTTTTGAATTGAGCCTCTCCTTTTATCCGCCCAAATTTGAGGGATTTCTAAATTGCTAAATAAGTTTCTTTGAATGTATAAATAGTTGGTCGTTTAGTTACAAGGGGGTAGGAATGTATTATGACCAAAGCCGTTGTGGTTTTTAAGGGGGCAATGGCAAAGGCAAACTAAAAGTGCAGCTTCACAGAAACAGCCGGCACGAATTGTCTAACGAATTCCAAAGGAAGGCCAGTTTTTCATCCTGGGTGACGCCAGGGGATAACGGAACAATAAAAATCAAAGTGCAGTAGCAAAGCTCAATGAATAAAAATGCTAAAATGGGATTCAATTCTGAAAGGCCTACATTGAAAATCACACCACTGTGGGCTGCAATCTTCAACATGGGTTGTCATACCGCGTGCTCTCGCCTTACCTCTTAAATATCCCGTATAGCTCACGCCATTGTTTATATAATACGACCAATGACCCCAATGACGCCACTACTTAGCTCCCCCTACGTAACTTGCATGCTTCATGCCCTAATAGTGAAGCTGCACGGAACACACTAGGCCATTAGAATAGGCTGCAACTTGAAAATGCACAAGACTGTGTGCACTTCTAAGCGGCTAAAACATTGTCCACTCATTTTTTTGATGCTGGGCTCAGAACTTTCTCAGTTCTGTGAAAGTTCATTAAATATACAACATTCCACTTCGTTAATATTTACACTTCCACGTCAGTCGTAACGCGCATACTGGATCGGACACGTTCTGAATAGGAGGTCTCTATTGTATTTCCTGAATTTTGATTGGATAATGATCCTCAACGGTCAAACGCACGTATCAACGGTATACAACGAAAGAACACTAAAACGTCGCCACGCACATCAGGTGTCAGCCATATTTTTTAAGCAAACAAAGAGTACAATCCAGGCAAAATTAACAAAATTTGACTTTACCATAATGTCGTTATGAAAAAACTGATGTCCACGGTGACTAGATCAGTATATGATTTGAAGAATATTCTAACTGACCGAATATTGAAAATGTATTAATAAATCACTTGATGACGTCGTATTTATGGATGTAACTTTGATGACAATCAGATATTGCTAAGTTACCAAAATAGTGCCTGGAAAACGTGTTCAAAATCAATGGGCTGAAATGAATATTGAAAAACAATGGTAAATCACTTGATGACGTCACCATGACGTAAATATTCACGTATTGTCGGAACTTTACGATAAGTGTTTGGTGCAACTTTGATAACGATCAAATACTGCTAAGTTACCAAAATAGTGCCTCGAAAAAAAAAGAAAAATCAGTAATAACTCACTTCAAAGGTCATCGTGAGGTTATGCTTCTAAGACCAACTGAGCATAAGGGTTCTTCCTTGGTATAAGTTTGATGAAGATCCAAAGTTGCAAAAGCACTTAAGTGGCGGCGACAAAAACGTATACAAAACAAAAATGGGCTTTTTAGCAGAAGAAGAAGCAAAAATAAAAAAGAATAAAAAGAATGCCTTTTTGAAAAATTGCCAAGAAAGCCAAAAAACTTTAACGAAAGCAATAGCTGCTTCGGCAGTACACTGAAGCAGCTAAATAGTTGATGACTTTATCATGACGTCATAGATTAAGCCAAAAGTTTTTATCAAGGTCTTTGTTGGCTGTAACTTTAATTATGACAAAACATCTCAAAATTACCCCAATGGTTGGTTGAGAACGTATATAAAGTTAATGGGCTGAAGTAAATATTGAAAAATCAATAATAAATCACAAGATGACGTCATCATGACGTTATTTATTTAGTATAGTTTTTGTATCAAGGTCTTTGTTTGCTATCACTTTCATAGTGATCAAACATCGCCGAAGTTTCAAAATAGTGGATGAAATGTGAACAAAGTCGATGGACTGAAAACACCTGTGCAAAGGAGCTGCTCCTCTAAGATGATGTCAAATGATTTGCGTTTAAACTGAAAGAAAATTATGAAATATTATTTGATATTTGGACTCTTCGGTATATTTATAATCGAAAAAAAGACAAAAAAACACGATTTTTCTTTCGTTCTCAAAGTAATCCTCAGCCGAAGTTCAGGACTACTCTCATCAAGATCGATAATATTGCGTAGTAGAAAAACGTGAACAAAACTTATGGGAAAATACTGCAGCTTTAATCTTATGTTACGTGACCTAACGGGGCTTCAAGTGCACATTGAAGGAAATAAGTCAGATTGACGAGAGTGACGAAGAAAGAATGTTAAAAAGTGTACAAAACCTATATAGAAAGCTACAACTTTAATCTCATGTCACGTGACCCCTGACAACGTCATCATGAAATCTTTTTGTATAGAATCTATGCTTTCATATGTTTCCTTGGTATAACTCTCATAAAGGATCAAACATTACTAAGTAATCATCCTACTAGTGCCTTGAAAACTGTATACAAATTGAAAGGAAAAAAATTAAATATCCAAAAAGTAATAATAAATGAAAGGATGATGTCACCTCGACGTCATCATTTTGGTATCATGTTGCTATAACAGTTATTCCTTGATGTAACTTTACTGACAATTAACAATTGCTTAGTGACCCTAATAGTGCCTTGAAAACCGTGGACATTGTGAATGGGAAAAATATCAAATATTCAAAAATCGATAAGAAATCGGTCGATGACGTAGTGACGTCATCATTTTGTTTTCAAGTTGGCATTGGGGTCAGTCTTTGCTGTAACTTCGTTGACCTTTGAATTACGTTAAATGACCAAAAATGGTGATTGGAGAGTCTAGGGAAATAATTATTCAAAAACCAATAATAAATAAATTGATGACGTCATCATTCTGAATTTCTGAATTTCTTCTAGGACCATCCTTGGACAATCATCAAACTATCCTCCATGTTTGAAGTCGTTCTGATTTTTCTAACTGCCAAAGAGTACTGGTAGAAAAAGTTATCTGAAAAAGGATAAGATGCATTGACATGGAACACTTGGCCGACTGATTATTAATCATTTGAACCACGGTCAAATTGTCCGACCGAAACTTAACTTCATGATAGGCCATAAGGGGGCCCCAACACATTACGACAATGACAATAGGATACAGCTCTAGAAATGCAATCGAGGCTGGAGATAACTCCTGTGGCCACCACCCTTGAAATAACTTCCCCTGAAAATATGCCCCATAACCCAACGAAGCCGCAGCGTCTGTAAAAAGTTCAAGAGCATAAATGCTCTTGAATTTTTTACGGATTCCCATTCCTGATCCAAAATAGGAGTAACCCCATTAAACTCTCGTAGGAATGTCAGCCACATGTCGAGGTGAAGTTTCGCTCCCCGTGTTAAGCGGATTCTATGGTGCGGGAGCCTGACACCCCGTGTTAATGCAATAAGACGCCGGATAAAAGCATGCCCCGGAAACACAGCCCTACATACAAAGATTAGGGAACCGATGAGGGACTGTAGTTTTATGAGGGTGCATTTTGACCAGTCAATCACAGCGCAGATCTGACCACTGATTGCCATCACTTTCTCACATGGGACTCGCACTTGTTTATCAACTGTATCAATTTCGAACCCAAGGTAAGTAATGACCTGCGTTGGGCCTTCTGTTTTCTCTTGAGCGACAGGGACCCCAGCGCATTGCTCACGGTTAGAAAATTGTTCAAGCAACCCTGGCACTCGTCTTTTGTGGCAGCCACAAAGAGAAAGTCGTCCATACAATGAGTGACACCGCCTCCCTGTGTCATGAGACGCACACGGGATTCAAGGAACGTGCTGAACTTTTCAAAGAGTGCACATGAAATGGAGCACCCCATCGGCAAGCATTTGTCATAGTAAAAGTGGTCCTCGAACTGAAAGCCTAATAACTCTTGATCGCTCGGGGAAACTGGTAAAAGCCGAAAAGCAGACTTGATATCAGATTTGGCCAAATATGCACCCTTCCCCGCCTTCAAGACCATATGTACTGCCACGTCAAAAGATGCGTAATTCACCTTGCACTGCTCAGGACTGATAAAGTCCTTGATAGAAGTGCCGTGCGGAAATGATAAATGGTGAATTAAGCGATACGAGCCTGGGTCTTTCTTAGGTACGAGACCAATCGGAGAGCATTGTAGATTCTTAAGTAGGCGCGTTGGGAGGGGCCAGCAATGCGGTCGGCTTGAATTTCTTTAGCAAGTTTTTCTCTAACAATCAGGGGTTTTGATGAACCCGAGGCCCACTGAAACCCAAGGAAAATCCCACTGAAAAACCCTCACTCAGTATCTGTCGATCTACAGTGTTATCGTACAACTCTAACCAGTTCAGTAACACGGGTACATTAATTGGAGTTGGTGAGTACGAAAATGGGGCTTACCGGCAGCAGCCGGTCGCGCATTCTTTGGGATACTCGCGTCTGCGCTTTGTGCAACGCCTGTCACGGCTGCGAGGTTCACATCACGCCCGTGATTGGAGAATCCCTGTTTCTTCGGCCCTTTTTGACCCCATTGCTGGTTACGCGTTTGGCTACCATCGAATCGGCACACGTGCGAACCGTGGCCTGACCGTGTACACTTGGCTCACTGATGCTGGTACTTACAGCCAAAGTATTTACAACCGCCCGGGCTATTAAAAGTAAAACACATCCGACTACTTCCACGCGGAGTGGCAACTATCTAAGTGGTGTTGCTGGCTGAGCAAACGGCAGACGCCCCCACAGTTAACCACAACTCTGGATCCAACTCAGCCCATGATTGATCGGGTTGCGTGGCCTGCCGAAGACAAAACTGTTCGTCATACAATTGCCACCACCACGCCCAGTGAAGGTGCTGCTGGTACCTCCGTCATCGCCGCTGTAGGTACTGACGGTGGCGAGCGACTGGAGTCGTTGACATCTCCCTGTCCACGTTGAGTCACCGTTGCGGCTGTGTGCCGGTGTGCAGCTCCCCATACAACTGCGGGAGCCCGGGATCCCCGCCGAGCTTTCTTACTGGGCCGAGCGCCGTCCTGTAGACGAGCAGGGGCGGATGTCCGTGGTCGTGGCATTCTGTGGGCTGCCCCCTGTCACCTGTGACCAGCGGTCACCTGTTGTGTGGAATCCCAACGCTGTCGTCCGCGTAGGCCTGACAGAGCCGTTCGAGGTTGCAAAATTCTGCGATGAGTTACGTTCTCTTTAAGTCCTCAACAGTTGACGGACAATACAGGGCCTCGCTCGTAGAAACTTCACTACGACCGATTTATAAAGGTAAGGTAAAATCCACGTGGTTTGATCGCTCGAAGCTGCGACGAAATTGGCTGGCGAAGCATGCTGCTGATCAGCTCACTTGCATAGACCAAATAAACCCGTGGAGCTGAATGGTCAATGAATTTGGCGGGCTGCCCCCGCAATGATTGGAAATCTCTGGATCTTCGTTCTGGCTCATTGCTCCACCCCATTTTGCCTAGACGCTACTATTACACGACAGGCGCCCTTGGAATTTCAACACACAATCTACACTCAACACAAGCAGGTTTTCTTTTTTCCTAGAGTATAATGAATTTTATCGCTAAGGTTGATAAAATGTCTTAATCGAAAACTAAGAATTGCATTCATAATGCACAAAAACAATCTCAAACCGTCCTTTCAAGCCTTCATCAATCTGGCATCCAAAATCAATACCTAGTGCAAACACTAAAATAATACCTTGAAGCCACCCTTTCGAGCTTGCCCATATCAGCATTATGAACATCCAGGACTACCTTAACGTGGGCTATCGCCATCTTGATTCCCGTCAATACACTGAATTGGACCAAGATGTTACCGCACAAATCGTAACCCTGGTTCACAACACACTTGTGGAAAGGAGAAACAACTATCCTAAGAAGTGCCAATTCATATATACAACCATGTATTTTCTCCCAAAAATACGGAAAACCCCACCACCGCGGAGAACCTTTTTTGGACGCCCAATCATAAGAGGATGAACAAACCTGACATCAAAAATTTCCGAATACATAGACTACTTTTTTTCTTTCAATAGTAACTGCGCAACCAACCCATGTCTGCGACACGGCGGACATATTGTACAAACTGGAAGAAACAACCTTGCCACAGAATATCCTAATAACTAGTATTAATATTGTTTCGATGTACACCAATGTCCGACAAGCATAAGCAATCCAATACGTCTAAGATGCCTTAAACAAATCCAGCCACAACTATTCCACCACAAACCCCAATTCAACCTATGTCCAAAAACATCGGGAACTCATCCTTGACCGCTACTGTTTCTGTTTTGGAAACAAGTTTGTCCTCCAGAAAATAGGATGTGCAATAGGTTCCACAGCAAGCCCAGGAAGGTGTGATAAATTCGAAATTACTTGTCATAATTTCGAAAACGAAATACTTCAAAAAGCACAAAACACCCTCACATGGTGGTTATATAAACATGACATACTAGTCATCTACGACGGAAATGTTAACCAATTGCAAAATTTGTCCCTGACATGAACGGTATTCATCCAATTTTTAAATTCACGTATGAAGCATCCGAAACAGCCATAAACTACCTCGACTTAACCATTTTCAAAGGAGAACGTCTCCGTGAAACAGGTATCCTAGACACAAAAGTTTACACCCATCCAACGGAGATTTCCAGTATTTCCATAAAACTTGCTCTCACCACCGCACATTTTCCAAGCATTCGTGTACGGAGAATCCTTCTGATGTGCAAGGAACACAACCAACAAGGATGATTTCTAACTCAAAGTCAAATCATGTTCGGACAAGCTACTGACCAGGGGATATACCCTCAAAAGACACCAAAGTATCACGTGCTGAACGACAAAGGCTAATGAATAATACGGATGCAACGAACCGCAAAAACAACGACAAAGTCTTCGTTACCACCTACAACCAAGCCAATAACCACTGTGATCAAGCAATAAACAGACATTGGCCTCTTATTCAAAGCAAGGCAATACTTTCAGAAAATCTTTCCGGCATCTCAATTCACTGCTTTCAGAAAAGCCTGGAACGCCCGAGAAAAAAACTAGTGAGAGCTAAACTACCACTAAACGTGACAGAGCCCAACCCAATCCCCAGAGGCTCGGGCTTCTATGAACAACCAGGGGAACGAGATGAAACACTAAAAATACCACTCTCCCTACTTGAAGAACAAACCGAAATAGAATGAAATCAACTGGCTGCCCTATAACATCGTCATCTAAAAAAGCGCAAGAAGACACTATCAAAGGAGATAAACAGAGGCCGTTCATCATAGCAATGACATGGCGTTATTTAACAGGACCGCATATAAAGCTCGATAGCAAGAATAACTGAATCAGATGCTGGGGGCTAGAAAAGACAGGCACAATATTTTTATGCAGAATCATCAGGAGGGGGTCTACCTGCGCGTCAGGCATATTTTATGAAGAATCCAAATAGGTATTCATTTTAACCCCCTTTTCCCAGATTTTCCACACCTATGGCATACCAGTGTCTCTATTAACAAGCTCATTGACCATGTCTCAAAAATAAAGGCGATGAAAACAGTGAAGGACACTTGTGTTTTAAAATTCTGCTGAAAGGTTTAAAATGTCATGTCCGGGAATTGGGCACAAAGTGGGGACAACGTTCACCCATTGCGATTACGCATTCAACAAAACTCCTCGGTTAATCTATGAATATATTTTAAAACTAAAGCGATCGTGATAAATAACTGACATTATTCAATTTCATACTCAAATTACATGATTGTATTTTTGAACCTTTGGAAATATGTTAAGATTTGTTTCATTGAAAATCAGGAAAACGTTTTTCATAATTCTTTCAGGTCTTGGACCTATCACGAAGATCAAGGTTAATAAATAATATTACGTTCAGATCATTCCGGTTTTATTTCCAATGCAGTTCTTACTTAAACTACGACAGTGTGTTAAGCAAAATACAAAAGGAACTACCACATTGATGGACACAGTTTACACAGTACCTTTAACAGTTCCATTGAACCCTCACGTGATGACATTGATCATCAATGATGTCATGATGACATTGGTGACCTCGGCACAAGTGCCTGCCATAATAATGTAGCGTGGGCCAAACCTTTCTTTGCGTAGAATACAAGGTTCTATGTACATAAGACCTACAAGTAGCACTGCGTATGGCTTAACACACAGCATGGGTGATAGAATGAGGGTCATCGATGCATATACTGCCATACAGTGCTATCATAAGCTCATATTTTCATTTGGGCCAGAGGGCCTTTTGTTGTATTTATTATTTGTTCTTCAACAATCGTTTTAAATTTTCCAGGGAATCATCTCCCACATCTGTAAAGGGTAAAAATTTACCTTAATCTTTTTTGTAATAGAGTGAAACTCGCAAGATTGGCATTTCCAATACTCGTAACTTACAACGACCGTGTAGACTGCACGCGATTGGACCCTCTCTATCCCACCATGCTCTGCTGAAACACTGCAACATGTCATCAGAACATAAAGCTGTAGATTTACGGTGAAAAATGAGTGAATATTAAGAATGATCTGACATGAGCATGATGTGAAGTTTGTATGCAAACATAAAGATTTTTGTTGGTCTCGTTAGCTAGGTTCTTCAATTTTCCAAAAACCTTTCATGTGAGCTGTAAAAAGTAATACCTTTTTAAAAACTGTGTTACATTAAAAGTTTAGAGATGCTTATACATTTATGGGGTCGTACATGATACATTTTTTTATTTTATCTGAACATTTTGATGTAATTGTTTTTCCGAGCTCTAATTAACTCCGCTTTATGTTCCTTCTTTTCTGTTTTCGGAGGCATGTGTGCAATTCCTATCCATTTTATTTTTGAAAAGCATTATTATAGTTTCATTGAAATGACATTACTTGTTTTTGGATAATACATCTTTTACAGAATAAATGACAAAAACCTAATTCTGTCGGATTGAAAATGTCCCCTGTGAACGATTTTACCGTTTTTTCTTTCTACATCAGACTCAAAATAAGTATCTAAAGAAAAGAATATTTGCGCTATAAAATGCATTTGATTTTTTTGGAGAATGGACAATAGCCGTGCATTAATACCTACTGCACGCTTAATGGGGAAAATGTGAAAATCCAATTTGTAATTACAAATTTACTTTATGCAATTAAATGTAGTCGTCAATGTGTACGTAGTAAACTTAAAGTATCCACAAATACTCTAAACAATGAGTATTTGACTTTTTTAAAATAGCAACTGATAGCAAGACAGTTCCTTTGAACAAGCACACAGACTGTCGTACAGGAACGTATGCATCAGTCATAAACTACTTCACCCTTTGTTAAAGTGTGATTTCCAATGGAGCCTGATGCTTGATGGTGGACATCTTAGGGATAGTGATAAAACTTCCAACATATAAGTACATTCAAAAATCAAGTTGCTTGTTTGAATCAATGAGAAACTAGAGGTTGTGGTTGTTACAGTAAAAAGCACAGAGTTGCTTCGGAATTGGACTTTTTATCAAAAAGACATCTCTACATTGTTCAGCTATTAAATCCGTGGAAATAATGGAACGTATGTCAGGTGGTATGTCACGTAATAACGTCATCATCAACTACAAACCTTCTCTTTCTAGCTATATTCAAAGGTTGCAGCCCAATCGGACATGTGTAAGAAGATATATGCCTTTAAATGACGCACTTTTAATGTCACGTGACTTTTCAAGTGATGTCGTCATCGTCACATCAGGACAGTTCCTTCTTTTGAAGACTAAGAAAACAATTTTTTCTCAAGTGATACAAAAAAGTCAATTAAAACAATGTAAAAAGTACAAATCACATGATAAGGTCATCAAGACATAACATTTTTTTGCCGCTCTATTGTTGGCAAGCCCATGTACAATTCATGCTTCAATTTCTTTTTCTGTAAAGAAATAAAACACGTGCCTGATGAAGGAACACACCCACTGTATGTGAGTAATCCATGTGGTGTAGAGAAAAGTTGCATTCTGGACACAAAATCCTCATGTCACTTATCTGACATTTGCACACACTTAAGGCCACATTGTGATTTAAGTACAACTATTTTCGCATCATCCACAACATAATTTTTCTCTAATAAAGAGACTGGGGTACGGTGTACTCAGCAACTTTACGAAATCACTTTTAGTCATTAAATCCTTTGGTTTATTTGTGAATACAAAGAAAATCAAAATCTTGGACATTAAGAATACTCAGTAAAATATGCAAAACAAGAAAAGAAGCTTTGAAATTGGAGTTCTCTGTATTTTGCCATTTCTATACTTTAAAAGCTTCGGTAAGTGCACATTGCCCATGATGTTACGTTCAGGTGACGTGAAACCGAAAAAAATCAAATGTCTTGCAGTGCAACATCATCGCGCAAAGGCATCATTGATAAAGCAAGTGTTAACTTTACATTTGAAAACGGTAAGACTCTGTTCGCTCCGTATGAGCCATGGTAAGGCATTCCATAACTTAGGAGCAGCCATTGCAAATGCCCTGTCAGCAAGAGTGTGGGTAACATTTACCATTAGGATAACTAGGGCCGATGTTTGCTGAACTGAGATGATCCTGCTTATCATGTACAAAACAAGTAACCAGTAAAGGTGATGCAATATCGTTGTTGTGTGCTGAAAGCAGGGTGTATTCTTAAGAAGTCCATAGATGCAGCATTTTGGACTCACAGTAATCTCATTAGCTTTTTCACAATTTGAGAAATTTGACTATTTCAACTATATCCTATTTCAACTATATCCTGAGTTATATATCCAATTAGGTTCAAACCTAAGAAAATTGATTTAGACGAATATTGACCTCGTGTGATGATGACGTCATCAGGTGACAAGTCAAGTGACATAAAATGGTGGACTGTTTAAAACCCTATATCTCCTGAAATGCATATCCCATCGATATGAAACTTTGCAGATAACAAGAGAAGGAAGTGGTCTAGACGAAAATTTGCCGGATGTGATGATGTCCTCAAATTACATTATGGTCGAGTTCAGGCGGCCTGTATTTGACACGGGTTTCTTGTTCTCGCGCTCAAACGGCGGGAACACGACTCAAGAACACTGTTCTCAGAACAGGATCACACACCGTCTCCTCGTCAGGGTTTTACAGGAACACATGGAAAAACTCGTGAGATTTTGATTTTTGAACATCTGCAAAAAGTAGAGAGATGGCTTCCAAAGCCATAGACAATGTGAAGTTTGGCAAAATTAACCTTAATTATTTTCCGTAACACAGAAATGAATGTTCCTGTTTATAAAAAAAGAATTCAGCCCATCCAAACATTAACTATCGAATAACGTAGCCTACATGGACGCCGCCGCGGCCATGTTGCATGTTGCTTGTCACTGACTACCATAGGTAACCGGTAGTTTGTTCCCAGCGTTCGAGCGGCCGACCCACGAACAATAAATCGAGCTGTTCGGGAACATACAAGAACAAGCCGCCCGAATTCAGCCTATACGTACACTCTATAAAGCACATTACTTCCTCAAGTGCATGCCTGACCTTGGACACGAATGGTCATTATGAAATAATGACGCCATCAGGTTGGTGCAGCAGACTAGTTGTTCAAATGAAACAGATGCATAGGCACTAGTATTTTTGTCTTAATTCAATTACAAATATACCCAAGAGTCCAAATTTCAAATAATATTTCACAATTGTTTTTCAAAATAATCACACATCACGTGGCATGACATTAAAGGGGAATTCCATGCTCTAAAATACTTTACACCAAATCTAAAAGAACATGAGGCTACATACAAGATACCCGTAGAGTTGGGTTTTCTTTGTTATTGAGAATGGTTCACAACGCCTTTACATTCCCGATTGCTTGCCATTCATCAGTACAAAGGGCGCGTCCATGTTGTTTAAAATTCCCGCGACATTCAGGAGCTTATGACGCTGTGTCTGCGCCCAGTACCTCGCTCGGAAAACATCGCACATTACGTTTGCTATGCGACAGTATCATACTGTGCTCACGAGTGCACCGATCATTGTATGCACGCGCTACCGCACTTATACCCAGCAAGAAATGAGGCCAAGGGGTCCCCCCCAACATGTCCAATCCCTATACACATTCCAGACTATTGTTACTTAACACATCCCCCCCAAAATGTCTGAAAGGAATTCCCCAGATTCCTGCGAGACAATGACCAACACAATGCATGGGGGTTCTCTCCGTCTCATACCTTGCTGCATATGACCGCACTGCCGAATACAGTGTGTATACCACTTCCTTTGCCCATGGAGGAAGGACATAGAAGGAGTTTGAACTGCCCGGACTATAACATCTGGCCGATTACCACTTTCTGGCATGCCCGGTATGTCCATAGCCAGAGCGCAGCGAACGCCTGCTACCCACCACCTGTTTTGCAACCATAAGCTCCCTTTGTACCCCATGATCGTCGCTGCGATTTTTTGTTGGTAATCTGCATCCCTAAAACGTTGTGTACTGCAGTATGGGAAGTTGAATATTCATGCCATCGTTGGTGCTTGATATAAACCGACAACATCATCAAATGTAGTGTTTGTGCAGTTGCTTTTATACCCGTAGTGTTCATGTGCAAGTTGTTGCCCTTATCGAACGCTTTCTTCTGCACTTTTTATGAATAAATATAGCCAAGCTGTTTGTAAGATTTGTAAGATTTGAATCATTTTTATTATGGCATTTGTACAAAGGCGTGTTTTATGAGATTTCACGATCACTCCTTGTGATGAAATAGCACATTTTGTTGCTAATGAACTAAGCTTTCCAGTAGTAGTGAACATTTTGTCGGCGAGTCTTAGCCAAATTCGTTCCAAGCCTTTGACACTGATGTATATTGGACGGAGGAGACTAGAATTACAAACTTTGCATGGATAATGAAACAGCGTGTCAAAATTTAAAAAGTTTATTTATGATGGCAAAAGTAGGTCTAATATCAGGATTTTTCTCTCTCTATTTCCTGGTCACATCGATAGTTTGTATTTAATTGCAAGCAAAAAACTACGAGTATTACTGGCCCCACTTGTCCAACTAAGATGCAGGCAGCAATAAGGTATTTTTGGAATGTTTTTGTATTATTCGTCAGACTCGGCGGCGACCATCATTGGACGCTTTGGAGTGCCTGAGTTACAACTCCTTCTGTGTCCTTTCTCCACGCTTTGCCGTTCCTTTGTGCTCCCAAACAACGTTTTATTCGAAAACTCCAAAATACTTCAGTGTGATATGTAAATTATAAGAGATGAGTATGGCATCAGGTCCTTCTCCGTATCGAGCCTATATTTTCCGGGAGGAATTTCAAAGCCAGAATTCTATCGATGAAGACGTTGGCCACGTTGACGATGTTCAGCTTCCAGGATCCACTGGACAGACAAATCGCCGTGAAACTACGGACTGGTGTAGTTGTGACAAGTCTTTAATCATGCCTCTTGAAAAAGAATGTGTATGTTGCTGTGAAATCGAGAAACTCAAATGGTTGATGGAGAACACTGTTTGTAGAACCTTTCATAATGACATTGCCGATGTCTGTACGAACAAAGCAGTCCTTCGTGCTCAAAAGAAATTGCGAACGATTCCATGTAGGCCTTCTTATACCGATGTAAGAATTTAGAAGCAGGTGTTTGGGTTTTTTTCACAAATTGTACCGAAAGACATGCACTTTGAAGTTAGTGATATTCACAACAATTTGGACCTCCTAATAAACATTCTCGATAAAATTTTGTTCTCTTCACTTGCAAAGATCTCTGTGATATTCTGCCTATCGGATGTTTACTAGCTGGTCACATGGACATCTCGGGAAAGCAATCAGGCAAGGAATCCTTGCAAGTGCTGTGACTGCAATCCGCCATGCATATCCAGAAACCAGTGGCATATACATTGGTTTCCGTTCAGGAGACGATAATGAACTTCTTGAGGATAGCGAGGTTTATGCTAACGTATAGATCATTTTATTTGTAATGTAGCTGTACCCCATTCCTCCAACATTAAAAATCATACCATTGAAAATTTATCACCTACTGATCACCAGTAATATGAGTTTGTTCCATAGTAACGTTTGGGTTTACAAATGCTACCTATTGGTATTATTAACTGATACAAAATCAACTCTAAAAACAGTTATATACTTGCAATAAAAATCACTCCTTGCATAGCTTTCATGTCAGCATTTCACACAAATTTTATTTGTTTCAGTTAATGTGTCAATGCACTACATAAACATGTTTCTGATTGACAAAAAAGATTTACAGTATCTGTCACGACTTAAAATATTTGTACACAAATTCAAAGTTTGATTCAGGTGACCACGAGTTTGTTCCCAATCACGTTTGGGTTAACAGATTTTGCTTATCAGTACTAATAATTATTGATAACAAATCAGTTCCTAATGCAGTTGTAAATTTGCAATAAAGTTCCATCCTTGCTTAAATTCTCATGTTAACGTTTGACACAAATTTTATTTGTTTCGGTTCATGTGTCAGCGCACTCCACCCTGGGACGCGGTATGAATTTTTTTACACGGTATCTGGAGCGGACTCGCCAGGTGAGTCTGTATCATTTCTCAGGGTTGCAGAGTCCTGAGTCCGTCCTAAAGGTAAATAAATGCTTCAGTGGTTGTCCCCTAGCCTCTACAGCTCTGAAAAACCACGAAAAGTACATCACAGTACCTTGGGGGGCCGTAATCCCAGGCTATCCCGATTTGAGAGGGGGAGGGCCTCACCACGCGCCAGCCAAGCCACGCCACCACCACAACAGCCCCAACCAAAATAACACTTCAAAGACAGCCGAAAGAGGCCTCTGACAAGTTCCAGACAGCTGTCACTGAAACATTCTACTGCCTGGCTCAGGCACTGTTTTGTAAATAATCCATTATATTGTACACAAGGGGCCACTTAACACAGTCCTGTGGGAGTTGGCTGGACGCTGGCTGGATTTTTTTCTGGCTAGGGGAGGCCATGGCTTCAAAGTGACTAAACCAGGTTTTTACAGCAAGGTATGAGACGGACAGAACCCCCCTGCTTTGTGTTGGTCATTGTCTCGCAGGAATCTGGGGAATTCCTTTCAGACATCTTGGGGGGGATGTGTTAAGTAACAATAGTCTGGAATATGTATAGGGATTGGACATGTTGGGGGGTACCCTTCGGTCTCATTTCTTGCTGGGTATATAATTAGCTCCAGTTGCCACTTCAAAAGAGGCCACTCCCTCCACGCAGGGTCTGTTAAGTGAAATATTGTCGAAGCAAAATTTGGAAGACCGCAGGTGGTACATACCCAACTGTACTATACGTGATTTTGCAAAACTCCAATTACATCGTCACTCGTGCCAGTACATTGTCTATGATACCAAATGCTACACTCTTCAAATTGGATGGCTTGTTGCTTCCATTTCACTGCCTTGCTGCAAACACAACACTTTGTCAAACTTTGCGTTTCGTATGTTGTGCAGCCATGCCTTACAAATATCAGGGCGTTTGGGGATCCAGAATTTGGAAAAAAGTAAGACCTTCCCGAGATTTCGGCTTACTTGAGCAGCTAAAAGCTTAACCAATCGATTTTGTCGCAGGTTCAACGACATGAAACGCATGACATGTATTTGGAAGCGTCGCGTCCTGGTTCGGCAATCTGGCAACATATAATCCACCACTACTTAAAAACTGACAGAACCGCACGATACAACTGATACTCTGACAATGCGCTGAAGCGTAGCTACCGCGGTATACAATATCACACAGCGCTGTGTCGAGGTGCAGACACTACGTCACAAGATCCCAGATGTATCAAATATTAAAATAAACTATGGATGGAGTTTCCCTTTAAAGCTGCAGTTTCCCCCGTTAGATTTGTGCACGTTTTTTCAAGTCAAAACTTGTTGCACTCATACATCTCAGTGACCTTGTCTTGGGAGCATATGTAACCCATCAACCCTCAGGGCTGTCAAAATAAAATCGTCACCTTGACGTCATCAGGGGTCACGTGACATGAGATAAAAGTTGCAATTTCCTCCATAGGTTGTATACACGTTTTTCCTCTACGCAATATTATTATGAGGATTGAGATAAGCTAAGAAGATAAATCAGATTAATGTTTCCCTTTTATTCGACTGCAAAGATATTCAGGAGTCATAATATCAAGCTACATTTCATAGACATTTTTTAATTCAAATGCATATTAAGTGGCATCAATTGAAAGGTGAAGTTTTTTCCCCCGAGGGTTTTGAGCAAGCTTTTTGAAGAACTCCCAACCCACATTATTTTTGTAGATACCCGTCACACAAGCCATTGCCGAAGCAGCTGGTGTTTGTCCACAAACACAGGTCTAGTTGGCTTTAAAGGGTAGGGCTTTAGACGAACATTGACTTGATTTGGTGATGACGTCATTATATCACAAGTCACGTGACATTAAAGATGCACGCTTCAAAGAACTATATCTCGCGAAGCATATGTCCGATTGGCTTCAAACCTTGCAGATCTCTTGTGAGAATGACGTTACCAAGTGACAAGTAACGTGACATTAAAGGTGCACTCTTTAGAGTACTATATGTCACCTGAAATACGTCTAATCGGGTTCAAACCTTGCTAATAGTTTTGAAAGGGAACTGGTTTAGACTAATATTGACCTGATGTGAGGATGACGTCATCAGGGAGTAATTCACGTGATATTAAAGATGCAATGTTTAAAACACTATATTTCTTTAGTTGCATGTCCTGTTGTGTTCAATCTTTGTTGATACCTTGAAAGGGAAGTGACTTGAGTGAATATTGACCTCGTGTGAAGATGACATCATCAAGACTTAGTGAGAAATCAGGTGACTTTAAAGGTACATTCTAAATCCCAATATCCTGTGATGTTCATGTCTAGTTAGGTTAAAATTTGGTAGATGGTGCACACCTTATTCTCCATATCTGTATCTCCTCATGTCCGGAAAGGTTTGCAAATTTCGTCATTATGACGTCACCAAAGAAAATATTAGAATAATTTTTGGTAAATATTTGTAGCTCTGGTGTAGTTCTTTAAGCAAGGGGCGAGAAATGGAAATGTGGAAGTATCTCAATTGAACCTTTTTTCCTCCAAAAAAAAACAAGGAAATGCAAAGGAGCCCTTTGCTCTGTCCCTAAAAAGACAGAACCTCTAGTTTTCTTTATTTTCTTCTTCTATCCCCAAATACCCTTTGCTTTTTATACATTTCTTCTACCACCGACTTTACACTCCCTTAGCAAATTTGGATCTTCATCACATTACATAAATGAATTAACCTAGTGTATAGATGTGTCTAAGAAAAGGCTGTCATGAACACGTCGTCAAGTGATTTCTTATTGATTTTTGAATATTTATTTTAGCACATTGACTTTGTACAATTTTTCATTGGACTTTTTAGGTAATTTGGCGATCTTCAATTGTCATCAAAGACACAGCCAACAAAGACCCTGATACAAATTATGTTCAAATTTGTGACGTCACCATGATTTTTAAAATTGATTTTTGAATATTTAAGTTTTTCCCATAGGTTTTTATGTACACGTTTTTCAGCAGCCAGACTTTGGGACTCTGCTCAATCCAATTCCTTTCCTATTGGTGTACACTCGTAGTCCCTCACGTAGAGAGGGTCCAAGAATAAATAAAACTTTCCTAATGACGTCATTAGGTGTCACTTGACATGGCAATAAAGGTGCAAATCTCAAAGCCTCATATTTTGTGGAGCCTCATATTTTGTGAAAGGGGTGAGCTTTGAAAGAACATTGACCTGATATGATGACTTCATCATGATTAATCACATGATATGAAAGATAATTCTTTAAAGTTCTCTATCTCTTTAACTACTGTCTGACCAGGTTTAAATTTAGTAAATAGCTAGAATGGGAATATTAAAGACAAGGCGTCATTATGTCATGGATGTGAACTGTAATCCGTTATATCTCCTTTTGTCCGAAAGGCCTCAAATATTTAGCCACCAAAAATATTATTAGAAACGTTTGGAATTATTAGTAGCTTTTGGATAGATGTTTGAGTAACAAGTGAGAAATCCAATTGTGGTAGTATCTCAAATGACCTTCCTTATGAAAAAGGCAATGCAAAAAAATCCCTTTGCTCTGTCCTTGAGACAGACAAAACCTCTAGTTTTTGTTTACATTTTAGCTCATATTTCAGACTATTTTATTTTCATTTCATTTATTACGTCATCACGTTAAAAAATGAAAAATTGTTTCCCATGTGCATTAAACATAAAAGGTGTACATATAGTTCAATAGCATTAAAAAGGATTTTCATTACAACGAATACAAAACGACATTTATAAAAAACACAGATTAAACAGATAAAACTGGGTTTTTTACAAAGGATTTGTACACATTTTCTTCCACTTGCCCGCTTTGGTAATTTAAACTTTATTTTAAGGGCATAGTCTGTCAGCCACAAAGGGTGTCGAAAAAATCGTCATTGTGACGTCACTAGGTGTCACGTGACATGACATCAAAGTTGCAACTTCAAGTTTCCATATCTTCTGGACTACATGTCCGATTTGGTTGAAATCTTAGAGGTATCTATGAAAGGGTAGTGTTCCAGACATAAATTGACACCATGTGACTATGACGTCATCATGTGCTAAGCCAAAGGACAGTAAAGGTTCACTCGTCAAAGCACTGTATCTCCAGAAATGCATGTCCAATTGGGTTGAAACCTTTAAGATATCTTGCAGGGGAAGACATTTAGGCGAATATTTACTTTACGATGATGACGTCATCAGGTGACAAGTTACGTGACATTAAAGGGACCCTCTTCAAAGCACTATATCACCCGAAGTGTATGCGCAACTGAGTTTCATAAACCTTGCTGTTATCTTGAAAGGAAAGTGTTATAGACAAAATCTGACCTGGTGTGATGATGACGTCAAAAATCCGTAAAAGCCCTTTGTTCTGTCCGTAAGACCAACAAAATCTCTAGTTTTCTGTGTTGTAGGGAAATCATGCAGAAGACTGTTAATCCTTTGCAAACCACATGTGCATGTAATGTGTTTTCGTTTTCCTAGCTCAAGCAAGCTTTGGGACTTGATATATTTCTGGCGATCGATAAACCATGCTGCCGACATTTACATGGCAGATATTTTTCATACGTTCATTTATAATGCCTTTTATATTGACACGTTTTGTTCGGATTTATATTAATGGCAAGTGATTATAATTTTCGTTTGTGTTATTTTTAAATGTTTATTTATATTTCTTGCTTTTATTCGTAATTTCTGTTTTTCCTTCCCCCCCCCATGGTTTCCCTACGGGTAGTGGTGTAGGTATATGCAATATTTTATGGGAATCACTCTTACTGAAGTACCAAATTGCTACGGCGGAAGGATTACTGAAATTTCCCAGTTATTGTTCAAAAATATACTATTTTTATCATCATGTTGCTCTTCCGTGGGATTTTCTTTTCAAATCAGGTTTAAAGACGTGAAGCATGTCTCTATTAATCCTATGAACACCAACTTGTGCACTTTGGACAAGCTCTTCAAGCCGAAAAATCTAGTTTTCTGACGCGAGTCAAGCATGTGCATCATTTTTATATCTCTTCAAGAGCTACAACTGCGCTTTTACGGACATACTGCCTCGACATTTTTAACCAGGGCGATAGATCTGTACGAAATCAATGTTGAACAATGATAGCAGACTATGGATGCATAGTTGTTTGTTTTCAGCCTCTAATTATAATAGCTTGTCTGGTCCCATGACTCGACAACGTGTGTCTGGTGTAGGAAAAAATCCGCCATCTCCATGGGGGACAATGACATCACACAAGACTGCAGTGGCAGGAACCAGTTTTTGCATGAATATAATAACCGACAAAACTGGAATCCGAACACTTGGTCAATGACAGATCTCTTTTCACCACAATACATAAACCAGCATCGGTTATCTGTGCAAAGTGTTCCATTGGGAGACTGTAGCCAAATTCTACCTGATTCTGCATCTGACAATGGCAAGGTCCCTTGTGTTCTTTTTTGCATTACTTGTGTTCTTAACGATCTCACTCCTAATTTACCAATTCCTACTCACAAAATGTCAAAGTTGTCATGTAAGTGTTCCCTTTCCAACGAGTCCGGCTATTTTCCGAAATAGTTCTCTGTTCTCCACTAAAGACCATACCCTGACGCTCACCCTCCGCATGGCTGCCGTGCCCAAACTGACTCAGCGTCTGTACTGTGACTTCTTACGATCTGCCGTGCTGTTCTGGTCACCGAAGCTTGGGCACATCAGCCTGATACTTGACATGGAATCGGAAGCCGATCATCAGTTCGCAGTTCGACTGAGACAGCAAGAGCCTGCATTTGGCCTCAAGTTTGATTTCATTTACGAGCCTCTCCCAAAAGATACCTCGATCTTGAAATTAGAGAAAGATCGAGGGTACAGCCGCCAACTATGGAGCAGTTTCTTCATGGATCTGTTCATCAAAGCACCCATTATTGCTTGGATTGACACGGACGGAATGTTTACGACGCCCGTCACCAATGAAAATATCTTCAACGACCATCGATTACGAGTGGTAACATATACTGACTGGAACATTCCCCATAGACATGGCTGGGACAAAACAACGAAATGTGCAATGGGTAAGAATCTGGTGGCAGATTTCATGACATATTTCCCGGTGTATATCTGGACAGACACCATACGGAATTGCAGGAAACACATCCTTAGACATATGAAAGTAAGTAAAACATAAAAAACCTTTTTTAATATTTGAAAACATTTCCATATTTTCCCGATATCTTTGAGTTCCTTTTTTGCCACATACTAAAAGCTCAGCTATCATGCCAAACGGAATTGTTGACGATCACAAAAACCAAAGAAGCTTCCTGGTTTCCCGAAATTAGTTTCAGATTTTGTGAACCATTTTCCTGAAAAAATTCAACTTTAATGAAATGGACATTGATATCATTTATAATTTTGAGATATCGTTTCTGAAAAAGTTTCACTATATCTATTTTCAACGCTTTTTTCTTCCGGACTATGTTTTCAACTTACACCCCGAGAGAAATTGCTCGCTCCATAATTTGAATCACATGCTCTTGAGATTGTGTTTGTTTCAACTTTAGTAGCATATCTGTGATCACCTTGGGTAATTTGTTGCGCCTGTAAGACTTACGCTTGAAATCTATTTTTCAGGTATCCAACTTTGAGGATGCCTTCAGAAAACTGAAGCTGAAACGGGCACGGGTCAGCCCCGTCAACATTTTGTTGAATTACGCTTACTACTATGAACATGATCGTTATGATTGGCATCTGGATGTCAACAACGACTTGGAAGCCTACAACTCCAAACACCTTCAACCCGGTTTCGAAATCAAACCCAATGATACCGTTCCAGATGTTCGTGTCACGGTGCACGCAGGAAGGCACTTCTTAAAAACTCCTAATCCGTTGCTGCAGGGATATTGTACTGTCAAGCAGTACATCGGAACACCGCCTGCTTTCTGCAAAGAGTTTGAAAATGTCACAAACTTTCAACTCTTCGAATTTCTGGCGGAAAGAGGCGCCTCTTTCAACCACCTTGCAACTTGGTGCTCGCCTAATAATGGTTTGCGCGAAGACTGCAGCCGACGGATTGAAGCACATTATAAGAATGTTCGCAAATATTACACTTTGGGATGGTACGATCTAGATTTGCATCGGGTATTAGCTGTTGAGAAAGAAGCAGCAATGGAGAACATAACCTGTCCCAAACTATTTGACTTTAAATGATGGAGCGCGAATGTCGCTGTTAATGTATTGTCTGATTCTTTAAGCAAAAAAGCCGCCACGTAGCCAATTAGGGGATCTCTCTAACTCCTGAAAATTTATGTGAACATTTCCCTTGAAAATGGATGGGACAAAACAACGAAATGTGCAATGGGTAAGAATCTGGTGGCAGATTTCATGACGTATTTCCCTGTGTATATCTGGAGAGACACCGTACGGAACTTATCTATACCTTAATTATACTCTGCCAGTTTTTGTGATGATTGATTGTTGGATCACTAAAGGTCATTTTTTTGTTTACTAAGAATATGTTTAGAGTTCTTTTATGAAATATTTTCTTCTTGAAATATTCTCTCACGAAACGATCCTTTTCAGAAACAAGTAGTATTTTACTTGCTTAAAAGTATGAAGAATTTGCATTGAAAGACTTAGGATTAAAGAATTGTGCAGTGAATTAGTCAATATACCCATACTTTATACTTTTGTATATGTGTTGCAGCACACACGTGTCAAAATAGGAAAATACCCTCGGTAATAAAACAGCATACTAACATCTCCCCCAAATTAGCAAGCTTTCACAAACCAACAACAAAACCGAAGAAATGAAATTGCTAACCTGATGGATATTCAGAATGAAACTCTCTCTCTTGAATATTAACGTGAACGCCCAAAATCTATACATAAAACATGGCCATTATCTTAGCGATAATGAAGAAAGGGCTGTTTTGCGCAGTTAGAAACAAAAACTGATTCTTGGCCATGCCTGAGGCCAAAAACGTAGATGCACATTTTGCAGTGTTTGCATGAAGAGAAAAGACAATTTTATCAGACGCTAACTACATTTTGAAATGTAAAATAAAGGGCTCGGTTGGCATCATAGTGTGTCACACGGCAACACATGTAAACAAAACAAAGTAAACATGCCCTGAGGTGATATTTAATCTCCCACATGCGCAATCCTCATGCAGAGTACACAAACCTGTTGCTATGCAGTTGAGTCATCAAAATTACGGCGCAAGGCTAGCCAGACTGGCTTTTTACTAGTCCGCCAGTATTTTCACTAGTCCACGGTCCACGTCTTCCCAAAATATTCAACATTTTTTTGGTACTAGTGATTTCTGCTCCAACATCATGCATAATAGTGTGCACTCGGTGCTGACTGTTGTTTAATTGTTGATTGGGGTAAATCACAAATGACCATGGGAATTATGAATTTCCAGAAAAATCATGATTATAACTCTACTTAAGCAAATTAAACACATAAAGTGGTTACCTGCTGAAAATTGTTTGTTTTATTCACAATCCAAGAGACAGAAAAAAACCATATCATTATGAAAAGTTTATATACATGTATATGTACTGTACATGTATGTTTTATGCAGAATGCACACGTACACGCATATATGTAAAGTACATGTAAGCCCGGCGAAATGTACAGTACATAAAGCATGGATGTATATAAAAAACCCTGGACTTGCAACGCCTTTGTATGAAGTAGAAGCCAACCAGCGGCCATTTTACCGAGACCAATACAAATGTGCGGGTTGACTCGCTTCTATTGACGCCAGGGAGAACAAAGGCGGGCATTGCCGGGCAAGCTTTGTATCCGCTAGTGGATTCAATAGAGGGATCCCAATACGACGCTTTAGCGTCGATGTGTGCACTTCCGCGTTTGAAAACGAGGCTGTATGTGTCAACTTCAATTCTTAATACGATCAGACGATTGAAAGTAAGGAGTCAAGACACAAAACACATAAAGGTATGTTAAATTCAGACTTTTCAAGCTGCAAATTTTTGTGGAAAGGTCTTTCAGGATGACTCGACACGTGAAATCAAAAGAGAAAATTACGACAATTGAACGCGAACTAACGTACCTGCGATGGTCGTGTATCTTGTGCAGTGGGCGTGGCTTAAACTGAAGTGGCGTCACACTTACGAACCGGATACTGCATGTACTGTGTGGACTCCGCGGGCGCACGCGAGGAAGTTCAACACAGAGAGCCTCGGTGTCGATGCAGGTATGCGTAGACGGCGCTAATGTGAAAGCCCTCTATGGTCTGTATAAGCTGATTAAGAGCATTGTGAGTCCAGATAGTTTTATATACGTCCGTGACATACAGTACATGTTCGTTCTCGACTGTGTCCAGTAACCGTGGGGTGCATTCCACCAAATGGTTGTATTTTTGCGTGTGAGCTCATTATTATTTAGTGATCCCACGGTTTTTTTTACAATAAGACATTCCATAATCAGGAGAGATCATAGAAATATTTTAATAAATCCCAAATTTGGGACTGATAATTTCCAGTTCGGGGTATTTCTTTCAAAAGCCACTGTGGCGGGCGGCTACATTCAGAGCTGAGCGCGAACTTTTACTACTATTTTGGAGGTATCCTCTGGGAAAGGCGAATAAAAAAAAACCAACGACGGCTTTCGCTAGACCGCCGCGGTTTTAACTCGAATTTGGGTTGCAGACCAGTGTTAAGGTCGAACCCTGCTAGTAGTAGGGGAAAGCAAACCAGGTCCACAGGCAAGTGCATGTTCACAGGTACATGCAGTGGGACATTATCAACACAGGGGTCTATTGAAATGATGCTCAAGTGTTGCCTTGATGCCCAACCATAGACAAGTTGTCCCTTCAAGACTGTAGTTCTTGCTTACTGTTTATTCTGAAAATGGCAGAAAATGTGCGACATTTGGAATGGTGCAATTCTATGACATTTAACTTGGGTACCGTTCTCTATGAAAGGACTCTTACATAGCCCCAACACATGCTTAACAATTTACTTACCAACTGGTTGTCAATAAAGGATGTCATTGTGTCCTTGGGAACGTTTATCGTCCACCAGGTTCATCTTATGATCTGTTATTTAAAAAATGCACTTTCAGTACGTTTTGGAGTCTAATTTGGTAAAATGTTTTGTTCATGAGAAAAAAATAATTTGGCTGTGATTGCTTGATAAGGCAGTAAGACAGGCCATTTACACCCCCTTCAACCTCATTTAAGAACTTGTAGCACATCGTCTTTTGAAGACTCTTGCAAATTCACATCATCTCAAGAAAAAGCACTTTAGAATTCACTCATATGTTTTTTCCACCTGGCCACAAACTTCAATATCAATCCAACCTTGGGAATAAGGCTACGGATATCATCTTCTCTAAGAAGTTTCATTGCCTCCATGTCAATGGCATTATCTGCATGTGTCAATTGATACAATAGCTAAATAAAACAAAAAATAACTATGAATTCATAAAGAACCGTACTTTTGAAAGCTTACTGAAATTCGTATCGGTCGAGAGCCTGTCACATGGCCACATTCAAACGGAAAAAGGACCTACTGGAAACCTACTATAAACTGTCTTCGTTAGACTCTCTGAGTAAAAGTACGGTATTATGAACATGTTAGTTTATGACAAGCAACACATTTTTATTTTATTTATTTTATTCCCGGCCTAATTAAATTTTTTATCAGAAAGATTCCAAATACATTTTTCAACTTCATGGGTACAATGTGGTCTGCACATCTTTCAATCTACGTACATGTACTACATTGGAATACAACTAAGGCCTACGTCATGTTTATAATTATACCGGTATGTACAAAATATACATGTCGGCCTACATACGACACCAACTCAAAACTTTGGTAGTTTTTTCATAAATTGTTTATATTATCAACCTTTTTAAAGAACTATCTTACCTAGATAATGAGTAAGTTATTCTGTTTCAGAAGTCTGAACTTGATCCAAGATTCTCCCTTTTAACTGGAAGAATGAGGTTTTAAGAATAAAAATGAAATACCATTTTCTAACTCTATAATTAAAACAGAGATGTCAAACCAAGAATCCAACATTAAGTGCCACTTTTGTAAACACACAACTGAGTCTCTCGACGTGATAGATGCTTGTAATTCTGAACGTTGTTTAAATTCTATTCATATCAACCGATGTATCGATTGTGTAAATTGCACCAATTGTAACTATGGCACCGACTGTCGAGATTGCAGAAACTGTGAAAATTGTGTAAGCTGTACCAATTGTAAACAATGCAATAATTGTAAAAATTGTCAGCGTTCCAAAGACTGTGAAACTTGCAATGAATGTCGAGATTGTGCCAGCTATCGTACAAACCGCATCGAATACGAAAGGTGTATATATTGTGATCAATGTGATAACTGTGAAAACTGCGACCAGTGCAAAAATTCACGCGATTGCGAAAGCTGCGCCAATTGTAAACAATGTACCGGTTGCAATGTCTCCGGAAGAACTGGAACCCACAGCACCTAGTTTACCACCCACGACACCTCAAGAGAAAAGCCATTAGACGGTCACAATGAAGAGAAATTATTTTTAACCGTAGGAGCTATTCAAAAAAATCTCTTTCTCCATTTCGAGAAAGAGAATCATTTTTTTTTTTGCCCACTTACATCTTCTGCACGTACGTGCAAATCAAAACGCCTAAATCCACAAATAAAGTCCAAACCTTACTAGCAATCCAACCGACTGCCTTACTCGCCCCGTTAAATATCAAACTTAACACGCTGTCAATGATCCCGGGTAAAGCCCCAAGCGCTTTCAAGCCCAGTTTTTTTGAAAAGTTTGTCAAAGTTTGTAGTTGTCGTTTGATCCAATCGGTTACGCCTCCTTTGGACGGAGGTTCTTGCTTGGGTATAGGTTTAGGTCCAGGTTCTGGCTTAGACATAGGCTCAGGGGCACCAGCTGCTCTCATGGCAGCTACTATAATTGCGATATGGTACCGATGGCTAACCTTACCGTTGTCAAGATACGGCCGTGATGCCTTGTTCTCTAAAAAGCACCCTGACCTTTTCGCGTAAAGTTAAATTGTTGTCCGTCACCGCTGATGCTATTGATTTGTTTCGCATCTGATCGGTGTTTCAGTTAATAACTTCTAATCGACCCCGTCTTTCCACTTGTAAATCCAACTGTTTTTGAACCGTTTCTGAAGTTCTTCACGTTCTGCCAATGTCATTTTCAACTGAGTTAGTTGCTGTTCCATCTTCTTTTTATGCTCCACCAGGTGTTTGCCTGGTTCGACTCTTTTGGGGTTTTTAACTTTGGTCACCGTTGGGACTTGTTGCTTCACCGGGCTTGATGTTGACATCTTCTTTTACAATTGTAGGATTTCATTAAAAGCCAAGTGTTTCGTTGTTATTAAGGGGATAGGTACTGCCGTACTTGTAGCAAATTTCGCTGAGTAAATGCCCCATTGATTGGCTAATGACTGGGTCGTTGTTCAGGTCTTTGGTCAAATCTTCTTCAGATCTTTTTCAAATCTACGTTGAATCCCAGGAACTCGAGGGGGTAGCTATCCTCAAAAGTCTGACATATCGACTCAAAATCGAATTCTGCAAAGTCTTGACAATTTCTTTGCCAAATCGTACCTCAAACAACTTCAACAGTTTCTGCTGTTTGGCCGGTGGTAACGCTTCGATGTCTTTAAGGTTGAGCTCTTTGCCCAGGTACTCTCTCGACTGAACGACTCGACTCGAGGCTATGACTGAACACATTCGGTCTTTGATGTTGGCTTTGGGTTCGGGGGGGTTGCTAGGTATACTTTTGATGTCGTCCATTCTATTATATAACGTTTAAATTTGATGAACATTAGCTTGGCACTTAAATATTCGTAGGTGTAGAACTTTAGACTTAGTGCAATAACTAGTTCAATAACAACCTGGACATATTGTAACATATCTGTTATTTAATTAAACGAAATAAAAAAATGGTGCAGCCCGGTTATTTCAGCCCAGCTACACCAAATTCAAACAAATGTTAAGCAAATAGTTCTAGTTCATCAGTTGATTTACGTTTGTTGGGCTTCTTCTTGGAATTGCAGCCCAGCAAGAAACCAAGCAATTACTCTTCATATGACCTATAGTGTTATCTAATCGCTCGATCGCTTCCAAATCAGATTTAAATTCTATAAATTGGAGTTTAACTTTACAGTCTTCGTAATAACAATTTTCATAATCGTTGATTAATCCGCGCAAAAAAATTGGTGTCAATGAAGTGCTCAGGGTCAAATCTTTTATATTTCTTGTCACATCTACGACAGTTACTTTGATTGGATCGCTGCAATCTTTACACTTGTTTTTTGGTCGGTCATGTGAGCATTTACTCTTATTAATATTCTCTCTCCTCCTATCGACACATTGATTACAACCGAGGTTAATATTGCCATTTAATTTAACTCTAAAATTAGAAATATCTTTTGGTTTCTTACAGATGTTGCAAATTTTATTTTCCATGTTTATTTGTATAAACGTTATTATAATTTTATTTCGATTTTTCTCATAAAAGTAAATATGACACTGGAGCTCCGTACTGATAACTAATTTACTAAGCTTCACGTGGCGTAGGTGTTGTTTCAATCGATCACGTTCATCGAATGAATGAATTATACTTTTGCATCAACAACAAACAGCTGTGCAAATAGTGTAGCCCACTGAACGCCGTTTTACTCAAGGCACAGGTGTTACTATCTTTAGATCTCTTCCTATCTTTAATAAACTGAACTAATATTTAATAAACTGATCTGCTCAATCGTCTACGATGAACAACGTATTTACGCCATCAAACGCTTATTGGTAAAGTTCCAACGCTTCATTTAACTCGAGTTTCTCTCGATCTAAGTCGCATAGGTATACACCGTCGTCTGTACACACCCACAACCGTTCTAAGTACTTTTTGTTTTTACTTAGCGTGGGGCATATGATCACAATGGCTTCATATACGAAGCTGTACTTCCGTTCCAAAAGATTTAATATCCACTGAGTTTACAGGTCTTCCCAACTATAAGAGCGCAGTGAGGTTTCTTATACATGCTAATTTTATCTTAAAGCCGATTTAATACAACAAACGTTTGAAATTTCCGTCTTCTATTGTCAATTGTGCGTCCATAATTAAGAACACGTACATCGTCAACGGACCAGCAGTTTCGGCTTCTCGTTCCATCTGGATTGTAATGTCGCCCCCACCCCCCAACGGCCGACCAGACCCTTGGGCCAAATTGTCATCAGAACTTCTGAAATCGAGCCACAAACCGTATTTATCTTTAAAATAGCCAGCCACATCAAGGCCGATTAAATTCACAACCGCAAGTCTGGATTCCGTGTAAGAATCGCTGAAGAGAACTTTTGGAAATTTCGTTTCAATGTTGGTGCTCAAACAATCCCTGCGAGTACAATTGGTTCGGTTTATCTTCCACCGTTTAGATAGTTTTCGTGATGTGCGGATTGTAAAATCTTTGTGGATTTTTAACGGCCGGGTCATTGGATTGGACCTAAACACCTTTCAAACTTTTTATCGTTTGGTCAATGTTGATATTCCACAAAGTGTCCGACTTGTTAACCGCCTGTTTCTTTCACGAATGGATCCTATCAAATAGGTAATACATGGTGCCTTTGTGTTTACATCTCAAAGCTTGTGCCAGATCTCGGTTGGTCACAACTTCGTACTCCAACGTCTGCTCAGAAATGGCCTACTCTGCTGCCATGTCGCTCGACTTGACGACTTTATCGTTTGAATTAAAAGTCAGTTGGTACGTTAATGGTTCTTTAAAACCCAAGGGATAAAAAGGCCCGTGATCAGTCAACATAGGAGCGTCCAACGGAATTGCATATCTGTTTTTAAAGGCGTCGGCTATGGCTTTGTCTTTACTGCCGTTGGCTGCTTTGTTTTTGTCGGCTGATCCCAAGCGCAAATTGCCAACATTTTCCAGTTGTCCTTAAAGTTGTGAAAGACGTCTGCGTCTCGGTAGCTGACGATTTTATTGCCCTGTAACTTGTCCAATGCTCCGTCTAGATCCAATTTGAAAGCCAACTTGGCGTTACCAGGTACCACAACGTCGTCTACTTCCAACGCCGGAGACATGACGTTTAGCGTGTGACCTGCGGCAACAGAGCTCGGATTGTGCGTAATGGTGACTTCTCGTTGTTCACCTTTGATAGTCCTAGGTACTTTGATCGGGCGACTCGGGTTCAATTTCTTTGTGTATTGACTCGTCATATTTCATTATAGACGGTTTTATATTTCCATTTTTTATATATTTCCAAATTGCAAACATGAAAGACAACCTAATCAGCGATACACCTGCCACAAAAAGTACGTCTTCGTATCTACCCAATAGATCGCGCTTCTGGAAAGTTCCATGTATCATTTCTGCTACCATGTCACCCAAGTGATCAATATGTCGCCTAGCATAGATTCGATGTTTGTTTGATCAAATGGAGCAAGCAAAAAGACTTGGGAACAAAACTGCGTTCATCTGTTGGACTTTTTAAACGAGCGCTTGAGGCAAGAACGCGTACGTTCAAGTTGCGTGCTTGGTCTGAGTTAACCGGTAAACACGTGATGTCCTTGTCGCCGGAGCCTAAATTGTCGGGCTTTACGTGCTTTCAGTAGTTAAAATGGAAAAGGACTTCTCAAAGTTATTGTACAGCCCACGAGGCTATTGGAAAGGCAAAAGTGCCCCATACCAGTTACATCAAAAGACCGGTGCAGACAAGTCAGTAATTCGAACCTGGATAAAAAAACAAGCCATTTGGCAAATTTATTTACCTGCCCCTGGATACGTACCCAGGCCGAGGATGTTGCAATCGAAACTGGTCGAACCAAATTACGCGCATCAGATGGACGTGCTATACCTACCCTGGGATCGCGTTCCAAAAGGCCCAAGAGATAAGACCTATAAGTGCGCTTTGACCGTAGTGGACGTGGTTCGAGATATAAAGAAGCTGAACCGTTGGCCCGTAAAACGGCAGAGCAAGTCGCAGCAGCTGTAAAACGCCTTTAGCTTGCCCTAAATTTGTCATGGTCGATTCAGGATCAGAATTTAAAGATGAGTTTAAAAAGCTGTTTACTAAAAACAAGGTTAACATTCAAGTAGGTGAACCCGGTGTACATAGATCCCAGGAAATCGTTGCAAGTTTGGACATCAATTTTCTCGCAGGAGATGTTAAACGACGGTACGCGAAACGTGGAATGGATCGAACGTTTGGCCCAGGTTGTAAAAGCGCTAAACGAAAAAAAAAAACTAGGTTGATTGACAAAGAACCTGCAGCATCTGTTAAATTAGATCTGGTAAACAAAGCACCTAGCGGACCAGTCCCCAAAAGAAGATAGATAGAACTACCTGCAGATATAGTTGTCCTGTACCTATATTTCTCAGTCGAGCAAGAAGGCGGAACCGTCAGAAAGGCAACAAATCCGGTTTAGAGTGTAGACGTTTACCAATAGAAAAGTGCACGAGTCAATTTCAACGAGTCCGAGGTAAAAAGGTGAAAACGGGACCAACTTTATACTATTTACTCGAGGGCCCAAAACAGAGTTTCGTTAGAGAAGAGCTTCAGGTAGTGCCTGCAGACTCTGAATTGCCACCTGTTCGGTAATTCCGTAGGCTAAAGTTTTAACCCCATTTGGTAAAATGTAACGCTTTGTCTCTAAAGGTGAAAGGCTCAGTTTATTTTGCGTAACACTGGATAGTTGGTGTTTGTCAGATCTGAACAGGTGTTGTTTATTAGATGTTGTGTTTTTTTCAAATAAGGTGTTTTTATACGTAGCATGTGTCAGATGTTTTTGAGTTACAACTTTTGTGACACCTTTTGCCCTTTTCAAATTTTGGGCAATGGTTAAAATCGAATACATATTTGGCCGTATACAAATGACCTCGGATATCATTTGACCGCCAAATTTGTCTATCATTTTGCCGATGCCTTTTTTGTTTTTCAAAACGCTTACACCGCAGTAAATCGGCTTATTCAACTTGGTTATTATTCAATACATTTCGACAAATGATAGATCGCACTCTGGAAATGGTGTAGTCGTTTTATAAATGTGATTTTGAAATCAATCGTTTGAATCTATCCTTCTTGAAATCAGATTTGACTAATTTGTGCAATTCGGTGTTTTTCTCGATGTAACTTTTCATCCAAGGCGGCTGTCTGAAGAACATCACTGGGTGGACCTCTTTTAGCTGTAGACCAAGTTCCAGGTACTTTTGCAACGTGCGATAGTGAAAGTGTTTTGTGCCCAAAGTTGCCACGAGCTTGTCTACGGAAGTAACCCTTTCTCTGTTTTGTCAATCGAGCGAAGCTGCCATGAAATGAAACGAGTCAAGGAATCTAAGTTGGCCAAATGAGAAGGATATATAATTCTCAGTGTTTTTGGCAATGATGTTGACTTTACTACCGTTGAATGCACGAGCGCCTTACATGATCAAATGGGGGTTGTATTTCTCTACATTATGCAGTACAGCCGAAATGGGTGTTTGGTTTGGCACTACTCGGAGTTTGAGATTGCAATGGGCATGTGCTGGACCTCAGTATTTATTCGTTAAGTGACAACGGTTGCAGACTTTGCGAAATTTATTGATGGGCTTCTCACAGCTCATGCAATTGTTCTCTGTGAAACCGCGATCGTTTTTGAAACTAAAAGCCACTTTTTGTTATTTAGTTTTTAGCTCATCTGGGATATGTCATTGACATTGTGAGGCTTTTGTTGGGCTAATGTACTTTCACAGATCCAGCAGACGTTGCATTTGTCGTGGAGCTTCTGTAGCTTGGGTGTCAAAACGAGGGGCTTTGTACCGGCGAATGTTTCGTTAATTGTTTTTGTTTTTCTGTTCTGGTGGCATACGCTCTAAAACAGACTCAAAACAGCGTAGATGACAAAGGGGGCGTCTTGTTTATTTTTGTAGTTTTCAAACTTGAGAATGTGTTGGCCTTTTTACTACCTTGGAAGGTGCTGCATCGATGTGTTTGTTTAGTCTTTCTTCCGTTTGAAAGTGAGATAGGCACGAATAATTTCACCGTTGTAATTCTCTCTAAACTCAGCCAACACTTTCTTCTTAATGTAACTCTTGTATAAATCGAAAAAGTGAAGCAGGTCGTCTGCAAAGAAACTAGGCTTCAGCTCCCAATTTCTGTAGTGACCATAAAAGCATCGGATCTTCAAATGTCTACCTCTGCGATAGCTTCCGGCTTAGTGTAAGCTTTAATCGCGGTAGTGCGATCTTTTCGTGGTACGTTGCGTTTGCGCCTATGGCTGTAAAGGGGATGTAGTTGTCTTGGGCTACCCGTAAGAAATGACTGTAAGACTGCCTCTTGAGGTTTTCAAATTGTTGTTGGCTCGCTTGAATCGCTCGTACTAATTCAGGCTTTGTATGTTGTTTGCGTTTAGCTGGTAATGATATGTTATACTGTTTGACAGAGTCAGGTAAAAATGCTTTTTTAATTCGGTTAAAGCCCGATAATATAGGGCGACGTTGTGATCTGGTTTCTCTATTCATGTTCTTATTTTTTATATCGGTAATTATAATTTTATTTTTAATTTGTCTGAAAACCTCATTCTTCAGGGGAAAATGAAGTTTTTTGTTGTTGTTTTTCCCCGAAAAAGGGGGAAGTCGGAGGAGCCGAAGGGAACCTTCTGGGAAAGTGGGGAAGAGTCCAGGGGAGTCCGAAGGAGCCGGAGGAGTCCCGGTGAAGGGGGGTCGGGTAGGTTTAGGAGGGAAGAAGTTGATCTAGAACTGTCCTTCACCTACTACTGAATGTCACAGGCTATTAATAAGATACACACAAGTACTGGTATTAATTAATTGAACTGTGGTGTTAAACTCCCCATGGTCATGCCGTGTGGCACATGACAGCGCTTTAGACAATTTAACTTACAAAGCTCAAAATTTAATTGATGTTTAGACCAGGTAGCTTATTATTTTTAACAAACAAATGGAGTTTAATGTATTTTATCGCTAAGGTCGATAGAATATCATACACTCGTAGGACAATTTGTAAGCCAGGCATTGGCAAGGTCTTATTAGTTGGCTTTAATCCTATCAATATTAGGCCGATATTTGTTTTTTTAAGCAACCAACATTAGATTTTTTTAGTTTGCAGGCTGTTAGTTAGTTAATTAGGCCATCGAGGACAATTTCCTTCTGAAACCATCAAGCCTAATACATGTACCTCTAACACACCTTGGATGACATGTTGATTAAACACTGTGATCTCATGTAGGTAGAGACCATTTGCTGAATTAATATACAGCATTTTTTCTAGAGGAAACAAGTAAATGCTGTTCCAATCAGCACTGCCTAAGGTTGCTGTAAGGTTTAACTGTGTATGGGCTATGAGTAACACTGGAGTTTAAAAAATGACACTTTGGTTATTGTCTTGGCTATGTTTTCCATCAATAAGTTCCGGGTGCTAATGTCCCTAAGAACATGGATACCTTTGAATTTACGGATGTCACAACTTCATTTGTTCTGGTTAATCGTGAGTTAACTAAGAAAAACTTGTTAGGGTGGGATGTGCTCTTGGTACTGCACAATAAATTGCGAAATTTCTTGACTGAACAAAAAGCAGTTTACTACAAAAAATCAGAGTGGATGAAATTAACTGGGGATGTTCCCTTGCTGGAGAGCGAAACTTGGCCCAGTGATTTTTAATCCTGGCTTTATAGTGCAGCAAAAGCTCGGAGAAAGTGTTGAAGACGATCTGACACTGAGTGAAAATAGGCAAATCAGTGACATTAGTAAGATCGATGAACACCTTATTCATCTCCTTGAGTAGGCATTGGATACCGGAGAACGGAATTTCGCCTTTAACCTGTGCCAGTGTCAAACAATGCACAATTAATTTGACAGAAGGCATCTTCCTGGTGTACAATTTTTTACATCAAATATTACTCTTTTACAGGTACACTCAATGTGTGCATACTATGTGGACTGTGGACTTCTTTTGTGTGGAAGTCTACACTATGTATGTAATGCTAACACAGCGTGTCAAAGAATAAATACTCTATCTGAAGTGGTTTATTCACCATGTTGGCATGACTAAATTAAGGTCAATAGGAAACCATTCATTCGAGGAAACTGACCAAAGACCGGTTTGACTCATGCTGAACCTGTTGCTGTAAATAAAGGTTACATGAGACCTGTGTCAGAATATGTAGGTTCTTCAAGGCATTCTGCTCCTATCGCACTCAAGCTGATAACTTTTAAAATCCATTCAAACAGAGCGTGTAGTATCATACTTGGCCAAACGTGCACTCAACATGATCATGTATTGATGACTTTTAAACTAGAAACACTAGCTTGCAAAAGAATTGCAAAACAAGCTTGAAAAAAATTTAACTTAGACTGACAGATATTTTGGGTGGTTTATTAAAGAGCACATGTATTTTCTGATTTTATATGTTCAAATAATGTATGTAGCCACTGTTTGGCATGCACAGGGCGATGGTTCCCCTGTTTTTCCCTTTTTCTCCTCAATGACGCAATCTACATGTTAGCTTGTTATAGTTGAGCTCTGAAGACAAATGACACTGCGTTCGATTTGGATGCTTCCATACTATCGCAGATTCAGTTGACCACTCTCCAGTGTCTGTCGGTTTAATTGAATTTCAACAGCAGACTGAGTGACACCTGTGGCAATGGTATTGTTTATGCCATGTTTCCCGCTGGTCAACAGTTCAAGAATACTATCTCAATGGCTAGCCCCTATGACGGTTTTGTTGTCATCAAATGCTATAACGGCGATGGGCGCACAGACTGCAGCTGACGGATTGAAGCGCATGACAAGAATGTTAGCAGATCTAACAATTTGGGATGGTTTGACCTGCTGGCGAATATTAAACTTGTCCGAAAACATCATCACAGGTCAGGCGTAGTATGGAACACATTTTTGTTGATTTTTGGTCATGGACGTAATTTTACGTAGTACATGTACAAAAACGTCAGTCGCTTTTGCAGCATGCATACTTTTAAATTGACTCCTTTGATCGATGGCTATTTAGAGCCTATACATATACTTTGGAGTGTTTTGAAACATTCGCCTGCCAGCTGGAAGAATTACAGTATGCAAATATTAGTCGTGAATACGATGTGCCCTGATTAAATATTTACCAGGTTACACCGCACTCTGCAAAAGACAGAAACCGGTACAAAATGTGTAAAACTGCGTGCAAAAACTGCTGCAGTCTATTGACTCACTGACGCCACGTGTACATCAGTCTAACTTAAACAGGTGTTATATGTGCGTGCCTGCAAGGTTAAAATTTAACCTTGCAGGCACGCACATACAACAGCAAAAAAAACTTTTTTTTTTTGCTGTTTCAGCGTTTTGGCGAAACAGCTCTTTTATTCGTTACCTTTTTTCGCAATTGCAAAAAAAGTCCTTCCTTTTGTTCTTTTTTTAAAGCTTTTCCGCTTTTTCTTTAGCTTGGTCGCATGCCATTCGAGCTCCGGGGTAAGTTGTAATTTTTGAAGTATTAAATCTTTGTTTGGTTATAAATTTCTTACTGTCTGTTTGTGTATTGTTATAGAATCTGTAGAACCATTTCTAGCCTTTTGGGTTTAGTCATTTTCCTGTATTTTTAAGTTCATTTTGCGAATCAACCCTGTGTATATTGCGTGAGCGGGGCCTTGTATTTAGCCTCGGCCAACCTAAGGGCGTTCGCTCCTACCAAACCCATTGTGTCTGGTGACGAGCCATTCAAAACCGTCACTAGGGACAATGGGGTCACATTACAATCGTCAGACAGAGTTTCCTTTCAGTCGTACATTGATTCATTTACAAATGTCCACCCTGCAAAAGAAGTTATCTCAGCATCCCGTATCTCTAATGGAAGAATCGCAATTTACTGGAGCTCGATGGAGGTCGTCATGGACGCTGTTCAATATGGACTTAACCGTGACGGTTCCTTTCTTGAACTTACCTCTGTTATCTGTCCAACAACTCGTATCACCCTGTCTAATGTATACCCTGAAATTCCCAATTTCATCTTCATCAATAACCTCTCAACTCCTGTAAGGTTGTTTCCCAAATTGGGCCCATTCCGCTGGGATTCTAAAATAAGGAACTATCTCACAAAATGTACTTCCGTCGTCACGTCTAAGGCCTGATCAATGACAACATAAGCCCCTCCCTCCACCACCACATGAATATTTCCTGCAATGGAGTGAACTACCGTGTATTCTTGTCGACCGAATCCGTGCGGTGTTTCAACTGCGGGGAATTTGGCCACATCAGCCGGGCCTGCAAAAAAGAACTTCCTAACCCTTAACCCCGCCCCCATTCCCACTGACAACCCTCTCAACCCTCCCCCAGTTTTGTACATAGCAAAGCTGACCCTAGACACCCGTCAAAGAAATCTAAACCTTCCTCGTCTCCGGCTCCCGACCGGGGCGACGCTGCTTCTGCGGCCCCGGGCTCGGCGGCTCCGTCGGGACCTAGTGCCTCGGCCAGGTCCGCTGCCCCGTCTGCAGGGGGCGGTGACCCCCGCAGGTGCCGCGTATGGGGTTCCCGCTTCTGCTCCGGCGTCTGTTGGGGCAGACGGCGGGGCCCCTCGCTCGGTTTCCGCGGGGCCTCCTGCGAGAGGTGCCGGCGGGACCGCCCCGGGTTGTTCTGCGGGGACTGCACCGTTGCCACTGGCGTCTGCTGGAGGCGATGGATCGGCCCCCTAGTGGGGGGGGGGAACTGTCGAGCACACTTTGACCTTGAAATATAGCACAATTTGACCTTGAGAGATGGTGGCATTAATATGCATAAGTATAATAATTATAATATGATATTGATATGAATAGGAATGAGGTATAGGATGAAAAATTCTGGCACAGATTGACCTTTGGTAATGGATAGGCATAAGGTCAGAAAGTCTGGCACAGGTTGATTCTGGTGTATGGGATAAAATGGGAATAAAACATAGAACGGGGTAAAAAGTTTGGGTACAATTTGACTGTGTTTATGATAAAGAAAATAGTGAGTGAGTGGAAGGTGTGACGTCATGGAAAAATGCCAACGGGCCTACAGGAGGTCCAAAAGTAATTAGGAAGTAGGAAGCGATAATCCCTAAACAAAAGGACCGTACTTGCTGCCGGGTTGTGACGTCAGTTGGGAATTTTTAACACGTAGCAAGGGGGTAAATTTATTCGTCGTGCTGTGGAATATTGTGCAGAGGTTCCGGCCGATATCCAAACTGATAATTATTATTCGATAGTCATACCGATAAGTATAATACAAACAAATTCAGTGGACTTCACATATTGGTTTCTGGTAGGTTGGTACTGGTACCGTTTTATTTCCCGTTGTTCATTTTTTACAATTATTATCTCAGTAATTTTAAGAATTACTCCATGGGCGATTACTGGAAGTTTGTTAACATTGAATTCAGAGGCATTACATGTACTCATTCCTTTTGGAACCATTTGTCTCTACAGACTGTTATCATTTAGGCATGCTCCTCTTCGTCATGAAACAGTCCGATAATTTTTCGGCAAAACTCTATTCAAGGCTTTGTTAACGTTCATGTCTTTATCAAGTTTTCCATCGAGATCATCCACAATGTCCTTTCTGAGTTTCATTTTCCCTAAAATATAGGTAACTTGACAGGAACTCCTTATAGTTGTCAAAAAAGTCTTGACTGCCTAGAGGGTCTTTCTGTTTGCCTTCTTCCTGGCTAGCTATTCATCCATGTCTTCGCTGACGTACTAGTCATCCCCCTCATCTCCCTATGTGTTTCTCTAGCTTCAGCCAGCCAATCTTAGTAGGCGGCATTGTCTTCATCCAAGGCTTCTTCATCGACCTCCTCAACGGAATCCGAGTTTTCGTCAACTTAAATGACAAGAAACAAATGAAATCGTTCAATGTATCCTAAATATGTATTTTTGCGTTGGGGAGATGTTAATTATATATCACGGGTTTGCCCTTACCTAACGTATATTAATAAGTAGTGTATGCTCAGTGCCTGTCCGAGAGCTTGCGGAAAAAACCTCAAAAACTTACTCGGGTGGGACTCGAACCCACGACCTCCCATACATCTTGAAAAAAGTTCGCGGTACCCGCTGCTTCATCGGACCGGCCAGCCGACCCCGGCAAGCTCGGTGGTCGAGTGGTTAAAACATCTGCACTAGTAAGCAGGAGGTCGTGGGTTCGAGTCCCACCCGAGTAAGTTTGTGAGGTTTTTTCCGCAAGCTCTCGGACAAGCACTGAGCACACAGTGCTTATTAATATACGTTGGGTAAGGGCAAACCCATTATATATAATATCCTAAATATACACGTATTTACTGCCTCTGAGGGCGCTGTTTAGCTGCTGCCAGCTGCGAAAAATTCGCTCCAGGAAAGTATCCAAAAAACCTGTTTTACACTTCAGCGATTGTCATAACTTTTCAACTGGTAACACCTTGACTCGTCGTACAACTCTGGGACTTGTTTCGATCTTTATCGTCCTTTCCTAGTCTGAAGAAAACTGTACGATGTTTTTTCTCATCACACTAACAGTGAGTCTTGTTCAGGTAGGCCTTATACTAACCTGCATCCCTAGTAACCAGCCAGTGAAAGACGCCAACTTGATTGGTATGCTAATGTTGCAGACAAAAAACGATTCTACAAATGACGCAACCCTTATTGGGAGCGATATCACCACCTATAATATGTCAGTACCAGGTACGCCTTGTACTCCTGTGCGATATTCCAGATCTGAACTTCTTGCACTGAGACACAGCCATGGCCACCCGAATATGAACCGTATATCCCCTGATATTCATCTGTCACTCATGGAACTTGGACTTCGTCGATATAGAGGTCGGCGTGCTGGTTGTCACCCCACCAGCGAACCAGCCAAACCGCCTCAAAACTGCAGACCACGGCAATATCAGAACTTGCTAATGCACGTAGCTCTGTGGAACACTCACTCTGTCTGTAACAAACAATTAATGGTATGCGATTTCACACTATCAAATAATATTGACATCATGTTCCTGACATGAGTGCATCGACTGGCAAAAGTGGTTCCTAAGTCGCTCTCTTAAGAGTGAATGCCACCCTGTGTCGGCAGTGGCATTCACTCTTTATTGAGTGAATTTTAGAAGAGTGTCTTTCATTACATGCCACTGATAGACCTATAAAGATTTCAAAAATAAAATATCCTTGAGCAACTGTTTGTAGTTCGACTTTTTAAATTTTTTTCAGTCTTTTCGTTATTCTGAAATCACAATCAAGACTCAATAAATGAGTCACTGCTGACATCCCTCCACAAGCCCGGACCACTTTATCTGTTCTGAGGACCGAGTTGTAATGTAATCCCTCCACAAGCCCATAGAAGCAAATTCATTTCCCTTTCTGGACCACTATATCGATTCTGAGGACCGAGTTGTAATGGACTGAAGGCGATGGTGTGTTGACTGGTTAAAATGTAAACTACAAGTGCTACTTTCCAAGCTATGAACAGTACTTTAAAAGTTCAAAATTATTCAAAATTCCTGAAAACATTATTCAAAGCCAAATTCCAACTGGAAAGCTGAAACATGTTAAGCCAAGAATTTTTTGTTATATAAAAAGTCCAAATGGAGCATACTACTCATTATAGGCATGAGCATATTGTTTAAAAGCCCAACAAATGTACATGAAACTCAATGAATTTCTAAAGGACAAGCTTGACAAACTTTTTCTAGGTTTGAACATTTTCAAATTCCTGAAATTTTCAACTTTGAAGTGACGTGTGATTTTTATGGTACTTTGATTCTGTACTGGTGCGCTAGAAAAGCCATAGAGCCAAACATTCTACTATGAGATGTTGAATGTTCTGTATAAATTGTTTTAAATGATAAACTAAAATTCGCAACTTACATGTATTTCATTGATTATATTGTAATTTGTGGAGTTGCAAATTTATCATACCAGATCCCTTCAACATTAACCTGAGGTAAAAGAGCTATGGAAAAGGATTAACTTCATTTCGTGCCCATTTCATCTCGACTGAGGAATGAATCCTTGTAACTGACTGACGACTGGTTAAACTATGTAAAGTGCTATTTTCTGAGCTATTTCATAATTATGTACTGTATTTTAAAAGCTCATTACTCAAAATACACTAAAATACACTTCAAAGTCACATTTCTATTTGAAAACCGATAGATGTTGAGCCAAAAAATAAAACTACTCATAAAAGGGCAAACACCAAAAATGAATGGCCAAAATGTCAAAGTCGAAGTTGCTTCCAATGATTAACCACTTCACGCTGGATGATTCGGGGGGTCTTTGCTGGCAGACCAGGTATTTTATTGTGGAACCCTCTTTGTAGAGCAGTGCGTTTCGTTTCACTTCAGATTCATGAAACGGGAAAGTCACTTAACACCTCACAATGGGGGGGACGCATTGCTAGGCAGACACCCGTAAATTGACTCCTGAGTGTGGTGACCCCTGAATGAGCACTCCGTCAACAAGCACGATGTATCGCCATGGGGACAGCATGAGTTCTGGATTCGGGCATGCTGACCATGAAACACCACCCCCGGCCCTTTCCCCAAATCAAGGCACGCTAGCTCAAACTGGTTAACTAAAAATCATGTGATAATTCATGTGGAGTTACAGATAAATAGTTAAATCTCGGTTCAAAATGGTCAATTGCACCCCAAATGACTTTGTAGCTGTCACATATAAATTTCTCTGTGTCTGAACGCTCAGAATATACATTATGCAGACTTCTGCAGTTGTTCATCCACCATTTGTTTATTCAACAAATTTCAAATGATGCCATCTAGCGATCTCGCGCTTTATACCATCATTGTGAATGAGCGAGCAACTGAGGTTCACTATATGAAAGGAAAAATTAAATAAATCGCCTTAAACACAATGCACAATGATGCCTTACATGAAGTACATGTACAACGAACATGACGCAAGTAAACACGTGCACGCAATCCAAACCTACGTTTTTTTAAATATATATATACTTAGGTATGTCCCCTAACCCCCCGCAAGACCCAAATGTAGAATAACTGTTCATAATACAATTACCAACACTTGTGGAGTCAGGGACATGAAATTTCACGATACAGAATGTCTACGACTCCTTCTGAGTTCTCTTTTTTTCATGGCGCCCGACGAGTCCGTGCAAGGTGCTCTCCCTTATCCAAAGGTAAACAAACGAAGGCGCTATTCAACAAATAACCTTACTGCACGACGCTACATACAAGCCCCTATGATTACACATCAGGGTGATCGTACCTTAACCTTAAACAGCGGAGTTGATAACCATTTACTCAATAACATAAGTGCAAACTTAGCATAACTACATAACGATTGAACACTGATTTGTCTTATCTCCTAACAAGTAGCGATAGCCCTCTCACAAAAACACAGAATGTCATGCAAATTAGGGTCAATTTAACGAAAGGGTAATTACATTCACAGCGATCTGAGCACATCAAGTGAACCCCAAGGCCAGCTAGCACGATGATAACAGGATTGCCTTAAGTTCCAGCTGTCACCCCACCAGCAGTGCTTACAGACGAAAAGCAATCCAACAACAAAGAACACTAGCTCCCAGTCCCGATTCTCCCGATTCTCAGCTCTGCTTTTAAGTAATCTAGACCCAATCCAGCTCATTACTACACCTACCAGCTAGCGCTTCCAGTGCAGCGTCCACGCTACCCGGCACAGTACACAGCACAGACTGGTATATAGCGTTCTCTGCGATGATCTTGCCACTATGCGACCCAGCAGCGAAACTAACAATGCGCGCCCTAAGCACGCCGCAAGCACCCAGACCTAGCGCTCTACACAACGCCGATAGGTCTGCACATGCATTGATAATTTATGAATCAGACTGGCATCCATGTCTAACCCTGTTTCTTTACAATACTTTTTGAATGCATAAATGTGAGGTTCTGTACATCCCAAATGTTATGTCAAACTTCTTCCAAAAATTCCATCTCAAAGTTTGCCATAGTCTTGTATGCTAAAATGCACAATCAGAGCTTCTAAGGCTTTGCTTGGGCACTTTCAGCTTCAAAATTAGAGAACTGCAATTATGTCAAACCTTCAGTATTATAAATTTTGATTTGTATTAAGAATGTATATATAACAAATTAAGAAAAGACAGCACATAATTTTTGTCAAGTGACACCACAGAAAGACTTTATTATCTTTTTCCTAAAAGATTTTTGATCTGACATCACCATTGTTCTTCTGGTCTCAAAATATTTTATGATCTGGCAGATACTAGGGGGCTATGATATCCAAAGTGGAGATGAAAATGTACTCAATTGCTGGGAAATACAATGTACACGTACGGGACTTCACTCGATGTACTCATAATTATTTTTCTGAGGCCCCCTTTGTTAAAACCAATCATTTTGAGCTAACAATGGCTCCCAATTCCAAATCAGTGACTGTAATTCAGTCTCTGGTGTGATTATCTGAAACGAGCAAACGATTATTAAACAAGGCATTTAGAAAAAAATCCCCAAAGATTAATCTCACTTGATTAATTAAATTTATTATCAAAAGAGCACATTTACTTTAGATGGAATGCTGTTTTTATGAATATAACGCGGTTATGCAATGGTAAAGGAAACAACTCTAAAGAACTGGAAAGCTATGAAATCTAAATGCTTTGTGCTTTCTTGAAAAAACAACGCTGAAGAGCGCTGCAAATTGGAACCCGCTGTCCATCAAAAATCATTAAGTACAGAGTCACCCTGTCCTGCAACAGCGTACAAAGAGGTGGGAGCATTTGTACCAGTTTCCAACTCAGACGTGACGGTTTATAAATCATCCTCTTAAGTGTCCACATTTTTGGCCACACTTCTAAATGATAATGTGGAGGAGATGACAATCTCACAGTTGTTTTTCCAGAAAGGTTTGTGGGAGCAGAGCTCAGGATAATCTCTTCTAAGCCAGTAGGCCTACTTCAACTTATCACTTCTGTATTAGAAGAAATAGTTGAAATTAGATGGCTGAATTTAACGAAAACAAGAGTTACTACGGAATGACTGAAGCAGAAGAAAGAGTGATTTTATGAAACAGGTCATGCAGTGCACATGTCCTTCAAGAGCTCATTTTACCATCTATTATTACAAGTCAGTAGATGTATAAGTTTAACGAAAGAAGACCGTGGTTGTGGACAAGCAGGGAGTTGCTTCGGTTTAAAAGGTTTTCACCAAAAAATGAGTGAATAAAATTGTTACATAATAGTCCGAAATGGACATAAAGCAATGACAACTTTACAATCCATGTCATTTCGATACATGCCACATGACTTATCGTATAATTATACGACCATCAGATGAAATAATTTTCCATCTCGAAACCTTTCCCTTTTAACTATCTGCGAGGTACATTCGAATGGGGCATGTACTTCAGAAGATTTTGGACTTAAAAAAGGCCCTTTATTATCACGTGACTTGTCTCCCGATGACGTCATAATCACATAAGGTCAACCTTGGTCTAAAACCCTTCCTCTTCGAGCTATACACAAAGTTTCAAGCCAATTGGACATGAACTTCTAGCAGATGTAGTGCTTTGAAGAGTGCCCCTTTAATATCACGTGACTTGTCAGCCGATAACGTCATCTTACATCGGATCAGTTTTTGTCTAAAGCTCTCTCCTTCTAAGATATCTGCAAGGTTCGAAATAGATCAAACATGTATTTCAGGAGATAAAAGGCTTAAAAGAGTGCAGTTTTTTGTCAAGAGACTTGTTTGATGATGACACCATTATCATATAAGGTCAATATTCCTCTAAATCACTCCCTTTTGAAGATATCTACCAAATTTGAATCTGATCAGACATGGGCTTCAGGAGAAAGAATGCACCTTGAATGTCACGTGACTTATCCCCCAATGTGTCATCAGTACAGGACGTCAACATTCACCATCCGTTTTTAGTTATCTGCAAATTTAAATTTAAACCAAATAAGGCATGTCCTTTAGGAGACGTAATGCTTTGAAGTTTACAGATTCAATGCCAAATCAAAAAACGTGTACAAAACCTATGGGGAAAATAAAATATTCAAAAATCAATCTAAAATAAGGTGACTACGTCACCATGATGTCATCCATTTTCAATAAATCTTGTATAGGGGTCTCTGTTTGCCATCACTTTGGGAACGATCAAACATTGCAAAGTTACCAAACTTATGGCTCGAAAACGTGTGCAAAGTCAATGGGCTATAAACCCGTTGAAGAAACACTGCTCCTTTAAGTTCATGTGACGTGATTTGCGCTTTAACCGAACAATGTTTATAAAATATTACTTCATTAATATTCGGATCCTTAGGTACATTTCAAACCGAATAACAGAGTGTAGAGCAAACAATTTCACTTTCCTTCTCATAGTAATCTTGCGCGGAAGTTAAGGGGTAGTTGTTCACTAGTGTTAAGTAGAAAAATGTGTACAAAACCGATAGGGACAAATTCAAAAATCAATATCAAATAAGGAGATGAAATCATTATGACGTCATAAACTAGGAACCTATCTTGCATCAGGGTGTGTGCCAGCTGAGACTTTGATGACGATTGGAGATCGCCAAGTTACCAAAATTGTGCCTCGAAAAACGCTTAGGAAGTCAACGGGCAGAAATAAACATTTAAAAATCAGTCAAAAAGCAATTGATGACGTTATCATGAGTCATTTTTTTAGAACCATCCATACTTAAGCGTCCTTCATTGGTGCCAGTTTGATGAATATCCCAAGTTTATAAGAGGCTAAAGTTGTTTGCTGAAGAAACGTTAACAAAACAAATTGGCTTTTGATCAGAAGATACAGAATAGGAAAAAACAGAACAAAGAGAATACCTTTTTCGCAAAGTTGCGAAAAAGCTAAAAGGAAAACTATAGCTTATCTTACTGTTGCCAACAGAACAGATGGCTGCGCCTTTTGAAATTTGACCAATTAATCTTAAGCATAAACCTTTTGTTGAAACGATTTAATCATTTCCATAAAGGTCCAAGTTTGGAACCCAATCATACATACACTTCAAGAGACATAGCGCCCAGGAGAGTTCCCATTTAATGTCAAGTGACATGATTATCTGATGACGTCATCATCACATAAGGTCGATTTCGTCTATAACACTTCCCAATCAGACTTGCACTTCAAGAGATATAGTACTTTTTAAAGGATGCACCTTTAATGTCACATGAGGTCAATGTTTGCTTAAAGCACTTCCTTTCCAAGATATCTGCAAGGTTTGAACCCAATTAAACGTATACTTCAGGAGATGTAGCGTATTAAACAGTGCCCTTTAATGTCACGTGACTTCTTACTTGATGACGTCATAATCATATAAGGTCAATATTCGTCTCAATCACTTCAGTTTTAATATATCTGCACGGTTTGAACCTTTGGACATATACTTCTGAAGATTTAGCGTTTTAAAAAGTGCCCCTTTAATGTCATATGACTTATTGTTTGATGACGTCATTATTAAATGAGCTCAATATTTGCCGTAAGCACTTCCTTTTCAAGACATAAGTACGGCTTCATCCCAGCACTAACACCAACAGACTAATACCGCTACAAAAACTTAATACCTATCATCATTTTAAACAACAATAATAAATATTTAAATATTTAATAATAAATCACTTGATAACGTCATCATAAGGTAATTATTTTAGTATCATTTTTGCCCAAACGTCTTTCCCTGGTGTAACTTTGACGACGATCAAAGGTAGCTGAGTAACCAAAATGATGCTTTAAAAACGTGTAGAAAGTTAACAGGCCGAAATAAATATTGAAAAATCAATAATAAATTCATTTTATTGGTTAATGACGTCATTCTTCTAGGACCGTCCATGCATAAGGGTTGTTCATTGACATAAGTTTGATGAACATCCAAAGCTGCTAAGGGGCTAAAGTCGTGGGTAGAAAAAAACATGCATCTAACGATACCAGCATCAGAAGTCAATTTCCATCGCCAACCCTTACCTTTCTAGCTATCTGCGAAAACATGCACTTTTAATGTCACGTGACCTCTCCCAAGATGACGTCATAATGACATGATGTCCATTCTGGTCTTAAACCCTACCCCTTGAGTTTCAATCCTATTGAGCATGTTATTCACGAGATATAGCACTTTAAAGAGTGTCCCCTTAATTTCACGTGACTTGCCAGCTGATGACGTCATTATGAGAACTTGTACAGGAACCCTTTCTAGCTTGTGGCCTTGTTGTGTGCCCCTAACACGAACTCAGTCTATCGATAACAGTGCCAAAACATTCTTCATGTTGAAAAACATGTAAAAGACCTAAATGTGTGTGCAAAATTTAAAATTTGAAAATGTCACATGATGACTTCATCATGACAACTATGGTTTCGGACTATCCTTAATTAACTATCGGAAGGTTTGGTAAGTATGAAGTCAATCAGATCTTCTGAACAATAGCAGTATTGAAGTAAAACGATAATTTAGTAGAAAAACGTGTACAAACCTATGGGAAAAAAATTAAACATTAAAAATTCAATAATAAATCACGAGATGACATCATGACGAATTTCTTCTAGGACCTACTTGATATGAATATCAAAAAGTCTACTAATTTTAAAATCATTTAGATGAATAAAACTATCAAAGTCCCATGTCACAAAAAAGAGGCTGAAAAAGGAGAAGAAAAAAAATAGATGTGGTGTTTGTGAACAAACACAGGCTGAGTTGGCTGTTTTAGTCAAATCGTATTATAAAAGAAGAATATTTACAAAATGAATTTGACATGATGTTACAGTTTCATGGAATACAGCTGATTAGCCAAAATATTGGCTATATATCTGTGTAGGAAGTCAGTTTGAAAGAAAAACCAAAATCATTAATAAATTCATCGATGTCATCATGACATCATTTCTACTGTATCATGTCACCATTTGAGTCCATCCTCGATGCAAGTATAATGAAAAAAAGAGAAAATATCTTTTAAAGGTTGCACAATCCATCCTGATCAGACGTAAATGCAATGGATAACTTTTAATGGCACGTGACCTGTCACAGGATGTCATCATCATCACATGAGATCAATATTGCTGTAAAATACTTCGTTTTCCAGTTACATGCAAAGTTACAACACGATTGGACGTGTATTTCAGGAGATAAAGAACTTTTAAAATGGTTTCAACCCTATTTCATTGTATTTCAAGAAAAACGGGCCATTAAAGAGTGCACCCTTAAAGTCACGTGACTAGTTAAGTGATGTTATCATCAAAACATGAGGTCACCTCTCCTCTAGAACACTTTGCTTTAAAGTTATATGCAAAGTTTCAACACAATCAGACATGTACTTTAGAAGTTATAGTGCTTTAAAGATTGCACCTTTAATGCCACGTGACATGTCACATGATATATCGTTACAACATTGAACTAGTTCTGAGGCCCCTCTTTGCTTCACGATCTTCCTTCAGTGTAAGTTCCATGCGTATATATTATTTCTCAGATGGAAAAATAAACTTTGAAATCTATGCGCAAAGTCTTTGGAGGAAAAACGTGTGCAAAGTCTAAGGGCAGATATTAATTATTCAAAAATCAATAATACACAAACTAATGACGTCATCATTGCAATCAAAATACCTACTTCATGTGTTAGCTTGGGTCTATCCTTGATGCAACTGACATAAAGATCGAACTTCATTTTGTGACTAATATCGTTCCTTGAAATCTGTGTGCAAATGGGACGTACACTCGTTTGCAGAAACACTTCTCCTTTTACTTCATGTCACGTGATTTGTGCTTAAACTGAACATTTTTTATGAAATATTACTTCATATTCGGCTTCTTAGGTGTCCTTCAAATCAAATAACAGAGCATAAAGTACCCGACTTCTCTTTCGTTAAAGTAATCTTGCGCTGAAGTAAAGGACTACTGGTTCACTTGTGTTTATTAGAAAAACATGTACAAAACTTAAAGGGGAAAAATTAAATATTGTAAAAATGATATAAAATAAGATGAGGACGTCATCATGAGGTCATCCCTTTACAATAAATCTTGCATCAGGGTCTTTGTTGGCTATCACTTTGGCAATGATCAAACATCTTTACTCTTATGCGTATTTCAAATCAGTAAGAGAGCGTAAAGTACCCGATTTCTCTTTTGTTCTTATAGTATATCTTGAGCCGAAGTTAAAGACTACTCGTTCACTTGTGTTGAGTGAAAAAAGTCTACAAAACCTATGAGGAAAAATTAAATATTCAAAAATCAATATAAAATAAGGTGATGGCCTCATCCTTTCGCAATAAATCTTGCATCAAGGCCTTTGTTGGCTATCACTTTGGGAACGATCAAACATTGCAAACGTACCAAAATTGTGGCTCGGAAACGTGTACAAAGTCAACGGGCTAGAAACACATGTGCAGGAAAACTGCTCCTTTAATGCCATGCCACGTGATTTTTGTCTAAACTGGAAAAAATATAAAACATTTGTTTGAAAATATGACTCTTGGGTATTTTTGCAATCGAACGTCAGTGAAAATTTAGTCTGGTCTCTCTTTCGTTCTGGTAATAATTCTCGGTCGACTCGGAAGTTGAGAACTTCTCAAGCAATTGTGTGTACAAACCCTATAGCGAAAAATTGAAGCTAAGGTACAGTCTTAATGCAATCTATGGTTCAATATAGGACAGTTTGTTGAAAATTAAGAACCCCAGGCAGGTGTTACCGTTATTGTGCAATAACGCCCTCATAGCCTGATATGCCACAGTCCGAAAACCTCGTGAATCTGTGTACAAAATCTATGGGAAAAATTACTTAATCAAAAATCAATTAAGTTATCATTGTGAATTTCGTATAGGACCGTCCTTGGATAATTGTTCAACTACCTGCCGAGTTTGAAGTCTGTCTGATTTTCGTAACTGCCAAAGTGCTATGCCAGAAAAAAATTGACTGAATAAGGAGAAAGAAAAAAGAAAAAAAGAGCTGATTTGTCTGTTTGACAACAGAACAGAGGGCTTTTTCGCATTCTTTTGTACTTTTGCACAACTAAGTCATCATCACATCAAGTCATTTTTCGTTTATAAAACCTCCATTTCAAGTTATCTGCAAAGTTTCAACCAGAAAGAACATATGCTTCAGGAGATATAGGGCCTTAAGGAGTGCACCTCTAATGTCATTATCACATGAGGTCAATTTTCAATTTTCCTCTAAAGCACTCCCTTTTCAAGATATCTACAAGATTAGAACCCGATAGGACAGCTACTTCAGGAGATACAGGGCCTGAAAGAGTGCCTTTTTAATGTCACATTACTTGTCTCCTGATGACGTCATCACCGCACGAGGTCAAGATACCTCTAAAGCACTCTGTTCTTAAGATACCTGCAAGATTTAAACCAGATCGGATATGTACTTCAGGAGACATAGAGCCTTAAAGGGTGTATTTTCTATCGACATTGTTTTGCTAAGTCCACTTTCATTTGCATATTCATAAATATGCATTAACACTCTAAAAAAACAAAATTCTTTAATTATATCTAACATCACAATAATTGATTGCACATTTAAGATTTTCCGTGTACAAAATTTAAGAAAGAGAGTGCAGGACCACTATAGGTGACATCTTTTGCACTATCCTGGACTTTTTGGTGCAAAAACTGAATTTCACTTTTGTAACTGTGACTAGAAAGCTGTACTCTATGATAAACACTCTGAAACCACTATTACCCTCAACTGGCTTACACTGTGTAAGGTCTGTAAGTTAAGGGTCCGGTGATGTCATTGACTTCTTCACCTGTCGTGTTTGGGGTTCACGACTTACTGGAGTTCTTTCGTTTAGGACGGTTCAAAACACATATAGATATGTACGACGTGCGCTGTCTAATCGAAAGCAACCGAAAACAACTGAACCATTCAGTAGTATACCAGTCCAATCAAATGTTAGTGCTTGAATTGATTAGGCATACACATGTATACATATTCAATTTACGTGAGACTCAAATGCAGTAATAATGCATGCAACAGGAAAGCGTTGACAGTTTCTTAATAGCGGCACATATCACGCATGTTGAGCACATGTCCCAGATACTGAGTGGAATCGTCGTTTGAAGCAGGAAAAAAACTATGAGCAAAGTCTTAATGTGTTGCATCTTTACGTTGCAAACACGCTGCTGTGGCACAGTTGATTTTGAGTTCTGTGTCAAACGTAGTGCTTATGCTTTGTCGAATTCATTTCATTTACATATTGTAAAGTTGCCATACAGTCTGAACTTGCGTCAGGCCCATAATTGAAGACGTGCAGTAGCTTGTTCAGGTTTTGGGTCCGGGGTAATGTTTTCCCTAAAACTGTACGTTCCGTCTTTTGGTCCCGTTTGTAAAGGTACTTCCTCTTTTTTTGCCCCCCGGCTAGAAAGTGGTACTGTTTAAAAGGTGTGGCACCAAATTCTAAAGCAACGTCTTAATATATATTAATATACAATCAAGCAATCAGCAATGTGTATTTGGGGCATAATTTCAAACATTTCTTTGATATATTTAATGTAGCAATGCATATTATTCTTCCTATAAAGGGGTTTAACTTTTCATAGGATCCGGCAAGCACAATGATTCAGTCTGTGAATTTGAAATTTGAAAGTAAAGACTACAAAACAAACTTATATAAATTAACTTTATTTCAGCATCTTGGTTTCTTTTCTTTAATATTATACTTTACTTCTGTAAATGCTGTAAAGTAATTTAGAATATCACAAAGAATTAAAGCAAAGAAACTAATCGTCGTTTTCCCGTAGTGGCCGTCCAATCGACGGTTCATTAATAAACGAATGACGAGGAGAACGGTGCATCTTAATATCAATGAACATCGACGGTTCAAGGTTTTAAGGAAAAGGAATTCACAGCTTGAAAAAAGGATGTCGACAAACAGACGTTGCAATTGGCAACTTTTAAAACCTTTTGAATTGAGCCTCTCCTTTTATCCGCCCAAATTTGAGGGATTCCTAAATTGCATGAAATTCAACGACCAATAAAGTACAATAATGTTTTTTTGAATGTATAAATAGTTGGTCGTATAGTTACAAGGGGGTAGGAATGTATTATGATCAAAGCCGTGGTGGGTTTTTAAGGGGGCAATTTTGTATTTTGGTGTCAAAGGTTGGCTAATATAACAGGAGGAAACATTCCTTATGGCCCAAGAAAACATAGAGGAAAAGTCACTAATATGTGCTTCCAAGTACTATTTTTTTGTAGAAGATTGTACAGCGAGGGAACTGGGAAAGGCAAACTAAAAGTGCAGCTTCACAGAAACACCCGGCACAAATTGCCTAACGAATTCCAAAGGAAGGCCGGTTTTTCATCCTGGCTGACGCCAGGGGAAAACGGAACAATAAAAATCAAAGTGCAGTAGAAAGCTCAATGAATGAAAAGCTAAAATGGGATTCAATTCTGAAAGGCCTACACTGAAAATCACACCTCTGTGGGCTGCAATCTTCAACATGGGTTGTCATGCCGCGTGCTCTTGCCTTTCCTCTTAAATATCCCGCATAGCTCACGCCATTGTTTATGTAATACGACCAATGACGTCATTACTTAGCTCCCTCTACGTGACTTGCATGCTTCATGCCCTAATACTGAAGCTGCACGGAACACACTAGGCCATTAGTATAGGCCGCAACTGGAAAATGCACAAGACTGTGTGCACTTCTAAGCGGCTAAAACATTGTACACTCATTTTTTTTTATGCTGGGCTCAGAACTTTCTCAGTTCTGTGAAAGTTCATTAAATATACAACATTCCACTTCGTAACGCGCATACTGGATTGGACACGTTCTGAATAGGAGGTCTCTATTGTATTTCCTGAATTTTGATTGGATAATGATCGTCAACGATCAAACGCACGTACCAACGGTATAAAACGAAAGAACACTTAAACGTCCCCACGCACATCAGGTGTCAGCCATATTTTTTAAGCAAACAAAGAGTACAATCCAGGCAAAATTAATAAAATTTGACTTTACCATAATGTCGTTATGAAAAAACTGATGTCCACGGTGACTAGATCAGTATATGATTTGAAGAACATTTTACCTGACTGAATATTGAAAATGTATTTATAAATCACTTGATGACGTCGTATTTATGGGTGTAACTTTGATGACAATCAGATATTGCTAAGTTACCAAAATAGTGCCTGGAAAACGTGTTCAAAATCAATGGGCTGAAATGAATATTGAAAAATCAATAGTAAATCACATGATGACGTCAACATGACGTAAATATTCACGTATTGTCGAAACTTTAAGGTGAGTGCTTGGTGCAACTTTGATAACGATCAAATACTGCTAAGTTACCAAAACAGTGCCTCAAAAAAAAGAAAAATCAGTAATAACTCACTTCAAAGGTCATCGTGAGGTCATGCTTCTAAGACCAACTGAGCATAAGGGTTCTTCATTGGTATAAGTTTGATGAAGATCCAAAGTTGCAAAAGCACTAAAGTGGCGGCGACAAAAACGTATACAAAACAAAAATGGGCTTTTTAGCAGGAGAAGAACCAAAAATAAAAAAGAACAAAAAGAATGCCTTTTTGAAAAATTGCCAAGAAAGCCAAAAAATTTTTACGGAAGCAATAGCTGCTTCGGCAGTACACTGAAGCAGCTAAATAGTTGATGACTTTATCATGACGGCATAGATTAAGCCAAAAGTTTTTATCAAGGTTTTGGTTGGCTGTAACTTTAATGATGACCAAACATCTCAAAATTACCTAAATGGTTGGTTCAGAACGTATATAAAGTCAATGGGCTGAAGTAAATATTGAAAAATCAATAATAAATCACAAGATGACGTCATCATGACGTTATTTATTTAGTATAATTTTTGTATCAAGGTCTTTGTTTGCTATTACTTTCATAGTGATCAAACATCGCCAAAGTTTCAAAATAGTGGCTGAAATGTGAGCAAAGTCGATGGGCTGAAAACACCTGTGCAAAGGAGCTGCTCCTCTAAGATGATGTCAAATGATTTGCGTTTAAACTGAAAGAAAATCATGAAATATTATTTGATATTCGGACTCTTTGGTATATTTATAATCGAAAAAAGACAAAAAACACGATTTTTCTTTCGTTCTCAAAGTAATCCTCAGCCGAAGTTCAGGACTACTCTCATTAAGATCGATAATATTGCGTAGTAGAAAAACGTGTACAAAACGTATGGGAAAATACTGCAGCTTTAATATTATGTAACGTGATGACCTAACGGGGCTTCAAGTGCACACTGAAGGAAATAAGTCAGATTGACCAGAGTGACGAAGAAAGACTTTTGAAAAAGTGTACAAAACCTATATAGAAAGCTACAACTTTAATCTCATGTCACGTGACCCCTGACAACGTCATCATGAAATCGTTTTGTATAAGATCTATGCTTTCATATGTTTCCTTGGTATAACTCTCCTAAAGGATCGAACATTACTAAGTAATCATCCTACTAGTGCCTTGAAAACTGTATAAAAATTGAACGGAAAAATATTAAATATCCAAAAATTAATAATAAATGAAAGGATGATGTCATCTCGACGACATCATTTTGGTATCATGTTGCTATAACAGTTATTCCTTGGTGTAACTTAACTAACAATTAACAATTGCTTAGTGACCCTAACAGTGCCTTGAAAACTGTGGACATTGTGAATGGGAAAAATATCAAATATTCAAAAATCAATAACAAATCGGTCGATGACGTAGTGACGTCATCATTTTGTTTTCAAGTTGGCATTGGGGTCAATCTTTGATGTAACTTCGTTGACCTTTGAATTATGTTAAATGACCAAAAATGGTGATTGGAGAGTCTCGGAAAATAATTATTCAAAAACCAATAATAAATAAATTGATGACGTCATCTTTCTGAATTTCTTCTAGGACCATTCTTGGACAATCATCAAACTATCCTCCATGTTTGAAGTCGTTCTGATTTTTTTACCTGCCAAAGAGTACTGGTAGAAACAGTTGTCTGAAAAAGGAGGGGAAAAAGAAAAAAAGACGAACGAGTACAATAGCTTTTTCGGCAGGTTCATCAGCCAGTTCATTGCTTACCCCGGGAATGTGTACTGCTTGTGAAGTAAGATTGTACTTCGAACATTCCAACACCAATAAACGGATAAGATGCATTGACATGGAACACTTGGCCGACTGATTATTAATCATTTGAACCACGGTCAAATTGTCCGACCGAAACTTAACTTCATGATAGGCCATAAGGGGGCCCCAACACATTACGGCAATGACAATAGGATACAGCTCTAGAAATGCAATCGAGGGTGGCGATAACTCCTGTGGCCACCACCCTTGAAACCACTTCCCCTGAAAATATGCCCCATAACCCAACGAAGCCGCAGCGTCTGTAAAAAATTCAAGAGCATGAATGCTCTTGAGTTTTTTACGGATTCCCATTCCTGATCCAAAATAGGAGCAACCCCATTAAACTCTCGTAGGAATGTCAGCCACATGAGGAGGTCAAGTTTCGCTCCTCGTGTTAAGCGGATTCTCTGGTGCAGGAGCCTGACACCCCGTGTTAATGCAATAAGACGCCGGATAAAAGCATGCCCTGGAACAACAGCCCTACATACAAAGATTAGGGAACCGATGAGGGACTGTAGTTTTATGAGGGTGCATTTTGATCTGTCAAGCAGAGCGCAGATCTGACCACTGATTGCCATCACTTTCTCACGTGGGACTCGCACTTGTTTATCAACTGTATCAATTTCGAGCCCAAGGTATGTAATGACCTGCGTTGGGCCTGCTGTTTTCTCTTGAGCGACAGGGACCCCAGCGCATTTCACACAGTTGGAAAATTGTTCAAGCAACCCTGGCACCCGTCTTTTGTGGCAGCCACAAAGAGAAAGTCGTCCAAATAATGAGTGACACCGCCGCCCTGTGTCATGAGACGCACATGGGATTCAAGGAACGTGCTGAACTTTTCAAAGAGTGCACATGAAATGGAGCACCCCATCGGCAAGCATTTGTCATAGTAAAAGTGGTCCTCGAACTGAAAGCCTAATAACTCTTGATCGCTCAGGGAAACTGGTAAAAGCCGAAAAGCAGACTTGATATCAGATTTGGCCAAATATACACCCTTCCCCGCCTTCAAGACCATATGTACTGCCATGTTAAAAGATGCGTAATTCACCTTGCACTGCTCAGGACTAATAAAGTCACTGACAGAAGTGCCGCGCGGAAATGATAAATGGTGAATTAAGCGATACGAGCCTGGGTCTTTCTTAGGTACGAGACCAATCGGAGAGCATTGTAGATTCTTAAGTAGGCGCATTGGGAAGGGGCCAGCAATGCGGTCGGCTTGGATTTCTTTTACCTCTTCACCATGCAAACCTTCAAGACTTATCTCGAATTTCTTTAGCAAGTTTTTCTCTAACAATCAGGGGTTTTGGTGTTGCAGAGCGAAGGGGCTCGGAACCCGAGGCCCACTGAAACCAAAGGAAAATCCCACTGAAAAACCCTCACTCAGTATCTGTCGATCTCCAGTGTTATCGTACTACTCTACTTCAGTAACACGGGTACGTTAATTGGAGTTGGTGAGTACGAAAATGGGGCAGACGCCCCCACCGTTAACCACAACTCCGGATCCAACTCAGCCCATGATTGATCGGGTTTGTGGCCTGCCGAAGACAAAACTGTTCGTCATACAATCGCTACCCATAGCGCGGAAAATGTACTGCGGCTGTGCGCACGATCTCGGTGTACTTAAGCAGTTCAATGGCCCTATCGGAAAACTTCATGAGGTATATAGCCATAAAAGTGTGGAATGCAGAGACCCACTTGTCCCACGAATCTAGCTTGTTCTGGCGGCCGGTGGGGGACAAGCTATGCTGCAGGAACATCCTATCACCCTCAACGACAAGTGCAACCTCGGGGTCTTTACGAGCCTTTGCAAGCAGTGACGTTGCGTTATCTGCAAATAGCAGAGACATATTAATGTACTCGTTTTTCCATATCATCTCTTTCACTGATTGCGAGATTAGCCCCCCCCCCCAACAAGGATGCAGATCCCAGGCGGGGAATAGGAGTGGGGGCAGCCGAAACGCCTTGGAGACACCCTATTGCAACATTTGTAAACCCCATACCCCATGCCACCAATGGCACCGGCCAGATTCAATCCCGGGGTCCCGGTCAAATTAGGCGAATGTCCCTTATCTACGGCATGCATGAAACTTGCGTCGGAAAAGTCACTCAACTCTTGTGAGGCCTGGCTAGATGTTCGAGGTAGGCCGCCATCCTGCAGTTCGGGTTCTGGCGGCATCGGGCGAACGGGCTGGTGACCCATGAACATGGTGGTAGCATCCCCTGGCTGACAGACTCCTGGCTGTGCCACCACGCCCAGTGAAGGTGCTGCTGGTACCTCCGTCGGCGCCGCTGTAGGTACTGACGGTGGCGAGCGACTGGAGTCGTTGACATCTCCCTGTCCACGTTGAGTCACCGTTGCGGCTGTGTGCCGGCGTGCAGCTTCCCATACAACTGCGGGAGCCCGGGATCCCCGCCGAGCTTTCTGACTGGGCCGAGCGCCGTCCTGTAGACGAGCAGGGGCGGATGTCCGTCGCCGTGGTCGTGGCATTCTGCGGGCTGCCCCCCTGGTAGCGGTCACCTGTCGTGTGGAATCCCAACGCTGTCGTCTGCGTAGGCCTCTGCGATGAGTTACGTACTCTTTAAGTCCTCCACAATTGACGGACAATACAGGGTCTCGCTCGTAGAAACTTCACTACGACCGATTTATAAAGGTAAGGTAAAATCCACGTGGTTTGATCGCTCAAAGCTGCGACGAAAGTGGCTGGCGAAGCATGCTGCTGATCAGCTCACCTGCATTGACCTAATAAACCCGTGGAGCTGGATGGCCAATGAATTTGGCGGGCTGCCCCCCGCAATGATTGGAAATCTCTGGATCTTCGTTCTGGCTCATTGCTCCACCCCATTTCGCCTAGACGCTACTATCACACGACAGGTGCCCTTCAAATTTCAACACAAAATCTACACTCAGCACAAGCAGGTTTCCTTTTTCCTACAGTATAGTGAATTTTATCGCTAAGGTCGATAAAATGTCTTAATCGAAAGCTAAGAATTGCATTCATAATGCACAAAAAAATCTCAAACCGTCCTTTCAAGCCTTCATCAATCTGGCATCCAAAATCAATACCTAGTGCAAACACTAAAAGAATACTTTGAAGCCACCCTTTCGAGCTTGCCCATATCAGCATTATGAACATCCAGGACTACCTTAACGTGGGCTATCGCCATCTTGATTCCCGTCAATACACTGAATTGGACCAAGATATTACCCCACAAATGGTTCACAACACACTTGTAGAAATGAGAAACAACAACTATCCCAAGAACTATCCTAAGAAGAAGTGTATTTTCTCCCCAAAATACAGAAAACCCCACCACCGGGGGAACCTTTTTTGGACGCCCAATCATAAGAGTAAAGTAAAGTAACCTTTTTTATAGTCACTCGGATATCAATGAACTTTATGAAACAGTTAATCGTGAAATGACCAAAATTTCGAGCTGGTTTAAAGCCAATAGATTGTCACTTAATATCAAAAAGACAAACTACATATTGTTTACTAAAGACCAGTATCCTGAACTACCCTCTGTTCTTATTGACGATATTGAAATTATTAAATCTGATTGTGTTAAATTTTTAGGTCTGTATGTTGACGAGAAACTATCATGGAAAAAACAAATTCATGATATAAGTAGTACTATTTCTAGAAATATTGGCGTCATTGGAAAACTTAGGTCTCTTTTTCCCCAGGACATATTACTTAAATTGTATAATACCTTAATTTTACCGTATCTAACATATGGGATATTAGCTTGGGGAAACTGTGGTGTTGGATTAATGAACAGATTGACTAAATTACAAAAAAGGGCCCTGAGAATTATTAATTCTGGCCATTATTTGGAACATAGCAATCCCCTTTTTTATATGCATAAGACTCTTAAAGTCAATGACATTTACTTACTTCAACTTGGGACCCTCATGCAGCAATTAAAGTATACTAATAAATTACCTAAAAAGATCTGTTCCATGTTTATAAAAACCAAAGATGTCCACAATCACAGTACTAGACAGTGCAACCAGTTTTATCAGTCCTTTGCTCGTACCACACTGACACAAAAAACAGTCAAGCATGAGGGTCCAAAGCTATGGAATACCGTGGATGACTCATTACGAAATATTCATAATCCTTCCCTATTCAAACGTAAATATAAGGCCAAGCTATTAGATGGTTACTTGAATACAAATTAGTCCAATGTTTTAATTAATCTCTTTTATTTCACAGGGTTACTAGTCCTAATTTTATGTCATTTTGTGTAGTCCATTGTTAATCTGTTGTGTATTATTGTGATATGTGATTCAATTCGTATGTTCAACTACTTGTATGTACTCGGAGTTCCCTTCCCGACAAGCTTTGCTTTTAAGGGACTCCGTCCACATTTATGTAGCCTTAATCTGTCTGTATGTATAACCAATTATGTGGAAAATAAATGAATAAATGAAAAGAGGATGAACAAACCTGACATCAAAAATCTCCGAATACATAGACTACCTTTTTTCTTCCCATCGTAACTGCGCAACCAACCCATGTCCGCAACACAGCGGACATATTGTATAAACTGGAAGAAACAACCTTTCCACAGAATATCCTAATAACCAGTATTTATGTTGTTTCGATGTACACCGATGTCCGACAAGCATAAGTGTGAGGGATGCCACGCATGTTGTACATATAATTGTGAGTATGCTAGTGTGTAGTAACAGCGCCATCATGCGGTGGCAGGGGCATTCCTCATGTTTGCCGTCGCCTCCGTTGTTGGCCTGTCTGCTACTGAAATTAAATAGGTAAATTTCACTCTTTTTGGGCTTGTAAATTTCTTGTAAATCATCGAATGGGTTTACAGGGGAGTAGAGAAATTGTAGACATCGTGGGAAGGGTATAAATACATTATTTTATGGGTAAATTGGGCAAGTGGTTTTGTTACTTTCGAGCGGTAAAATAATGGCGGCCTCATAGCAGTGTGCTCAGAGTTTGGTTTGCATATACATGTGTATATACATATATCGGTATCGACGTTAATGGTGCCGAGACCAAAACTTTGAGTAGGATCTATGGTGGAGTACTTATGTGTGTTATGTAGTTTAGATCATTTGATTGAAGGAAGTTACTGGTTTCGCATAAGTGTACATTACATGCATGTACATGTACAGGCACATGTTGGGCAAATTGTGACATGTAAATTAATGAGACGGGTACATGTACTTGAGGATTAAGTGACATGTAAATCCCTTGCTTATTGGAGATGATTATTGCTTTAACTTTGAAATTGTTTGGAATGAATGGACTTCAATTATATTAGATTCTATCTCTAAGTTACACAGTAATTAGAGAGTAATCTTCCCAGTACTTGAGGGATATTGATTTATCGTCTTTATTCCAATGTACATGTAATTTTAGGATTGGATAATGACAATAGGGTGAACTCTTTGTTATTTCCATCAGGAGGAAGTCCACAGTGTGAATTTAATTTTCTTGGCAATTAATAATTTGGAAGGATGAATAGATAAACTGTTTTTTCAGACATTTCCAATTTCATCACTCTAGGGTCAAACTGTGCCATTTCAATACATTCAGATTATACATGTATAATTCTTCCCATTCACCTAGAAGGAACAATTAACTTAAGTTGTGTTTCTTTTTCTTTATATTCCTCATGTTTGCCGTCGCCTCCGTTGTTGGCCTGTCTGCTACAGTACCTGAAATTAAATAGCAATAACACCAGCAGAGATCCGAGCCCAGGGTGTTCTGGTGTGTCTGTTCATGCGCACCCCCCCCCACCAGATAGCGCCCCTCCCACACATGTACATATAAATACTGAGATTACATAGCCTTTAATACACACGTGGACCTATTGAAATGTCTATTTAACGGATCTTTAAGCGTAGAAAATAGCCATACTTATCTACATGAACATGTGAATCACTTGGTATGTCCATAATTGTTGCATCCTTATATAACATGTGGGTATATACACGTGTAAACAAGGTAAACTTGACATGAAAACCGAATGTCATAAATGCGACTAAACTATACTTGAAATAGGCTATCTCTTAATAAAGGAGGAAAATAGAATCAACTTACAGGCAATGCTTCACTGACCGCTATATACAGTTAGCAAGGAGCAATGGGAAGATTTGTGCCCTCACAATGTGGGGAAATGATGCACAAATTCACTGTGGGAAATCCCTCGTCTATGGATGAGTGCATAACATGGTTCTCACATTACCTGTCAAGAAAGGGCGCTATTAAGAAATGCAGTGAGAGCAATGTAAACATAACCTCTCACCAGAAAATGTCCGATGTGTACAATTTTATTGCCTTTTCGTGCGGTTTCCTAACGGTGGAAACAAGACTATAAGCTTGAGTGAACGTGACCTGTTAAAATTAATTTGAAATACGAGAAAAGGAAACCTCTAGAAAAAACTCGAGATGTGTTAGTAGTGAAGCCCGTTTAACCAGGATATTTTGCCTCTCATTGACGGGCTCTCGACAAATCAGAAGACCGGATTTGGTCCCATGTGACCCTCATTAGCATAAAACGAGGAACGGGAATATTCCATTTCCTGCAGGGGTGTAGGAAATTTGTGAGGGGATAGTGACGGTGTCAGTAAATACTGGATGGTACCACTATGGTAGGTTGTGTGATCGATATAAGCCCAAAAGGATAAGGTAAGATTTCTGTAAAGGTACGAATATGCATACATGTATATACAGAACCGTGTGTGTATATATTAATCCCTCATCGAATAATAATGAATGGTTTTGAAAGGGATCTGAACACCGATGACAGTAATATCGTTGTTTTATATATAAGATTAAATTTCTCAATACTGAACAACCGCAAGTTTGGTGTAATCATGGTGAAACATCTGTTGACGTGGTATCGTTTTCAATGCTAACGTTGCATCCGTTTTGTTGTATTAAGCGTAAGTACTTTCTTGCTTTTACATATCTATTTACTCGGTATGCTTTGTGTGTCAAGCACAATTTGTGTGTGTATTTTTAACACACAAGTACGAATGAGAATCGAGTACTACATGTGTATACACCGAATCGTATGTACACACAAACTTATGCAGGAGCCCACTTACGATGCAAAAAGGGTACCCCCCACTGCGTGCAAATACAAAAGCCTTTATGGTGTAGCGGGAGGGTTTCAGCAAAAAATAAGTTTCAGTATTAAGCACGTACACATTTGACTCTTGAACTCGTTGGTAAATTGTATTTACTCGAAACGACATGGCGCCCTGAGTGTAACGAGGGGAGACTCACCACTATGTGTTTGCCAGGGGATAATTCTTGAATCAGGGGGGACACTCATCACTTTCACATCATTTATTACCTGTACCTGCTGTGACTGACTGGAAGTCTACTCAAATTTTGGGAGAGTTGGAATAAATGCCAGAATCATCAAAATCAGACAGCTGTGTCTCAGGGCATCTGTTCGTCTGTCAAGAGACAATTGATACCCCGGCTCTATGCGGAGCCCCCTCAACATACTACAATGGTATACTCAATGGGTGAATACGTGACGTCACGGTGCTAAGTCATCGATGGTTGTAAACAACTGGAGAACAAGTCCGATTGGAGATGTCCAGCATGCAGCAGGAGGGTCAGACATTCGAGCGTTTTTTTTTCCACACTGAATTTCCGCACGTTATTGCTCCAGTTTTCAAGCTGTGCCAAAACAACTGGTTCCTTTTACTAAGAACTTAACACTTTACCCTATTTATGCATGTCAAAGTTCATGCAAGTGCATTAAGTGTGCAGTTTTAAGAAAGCGACCCTCATCCCCGACCACGATAACCTACAAACCGTACCCATTCACCTTACAATTCCGTTATATTCCCTGTTCATAAAAGAAGCAGAGATAAAGGACACGACGGTAGTGTTTACCTATCGATTTCAGCCCCAAATCAGCCAACAGTTACGAATAATCTAGTATATAGTGCAAGTGGTTCCTGGTGTTTGGACTGTGTGAATATCCCTGTAAGGTTCAGATGAGGTCATGTTTTTGTTTTCCATCTAGACTGCAGTTCCATAGGTCTTACGTTTTTCCCATATTGCATTTGATTCGAAACTTAGACTTTGTATGAATGCAATAAATTCATAAATGTTGAACTTCAAGTTTGTAGACATTTATGAATTTGTTAAACATAATTTGTTTTTCAACATTGTTATAGTTTATAAACAAGCCAGAAGCAAGAAGCGTTTGGCACAAAGTAGGAAGTTCGACCACATGTCACATTTTATTTGTATACTGTAATACAACATACATCAAACTCTCATGCAGATACACATGAAGGTAATGAAGTTCACTAACTATTCAAGTTACAAACAGTGGTTAAGCAAATGTACTACTCTATATCACAAACATACCACATTATAGAATAACACTTAATAAAGTCTCAAAGCAGATTACAAATCAAAAACGCTTCTGAATTCTTTTAAATAACAGCATGAAGTGTACCAGAAAAGTATCAAATCAATCGATAGTCCCTTGCACTTGAGCCGCAAACTTTTCACCGCTTTGATACAAATTACAAGGTACATTGTTTGGCCCCAATCATGCAGAAATGGCAAAACTACTCAAACTCTCACACTCTCGGATGTAATAGTCTTATTGTTAATGTCTTAATTCACATACACATCCGCGGACCCTTCGTTTTATTTAGTCCAGCCAGTCCAATTGTATGCATGAAATAACCATCGACAAAAAAGCCGCGATTCTTTCACATGCTAATTATATGTATGTACGTGTTCATGGTGTGCGCATTTGTTACTTCTCTACACGCACGTCACTGTTTATTACATCGAGTGCAAATGTTTGACATTGCAGTTTCCATTGCGATGTTTGTGTTGTTAGTCTAGTGTCATTCACTTTACATTAAAGGCAACTAATTCCGCTATTGAGTGTTTTGATTTTTTAACATCATGCTGTATTAACATTCATTATCAATCTAGCATTAAAAGAGAAAACTGAACAAGATTCAATTTTGTGATATATAAAAATACAGTTTGAGGTTGTCAGGAGTCACTGATAAAGGAATAAATTTCAAGTTGTTTCTAATTTAGCTTTCGCGTTACCAAAAGCAGCGATAAAACGAAGCAACAGCCCGTTGCCAACAAGTAACAATGCTTCCGACACAAGACACTTTTAAGAACCGTATATTGATCAAGAGCCCCTGTATCTCAAACTTTTGAACTGCTCGAGGGCCCACTCGACACTAACGTAACAATATGGTTATCTGAGCCCATTTCATTGGTCAGCTCTCCCAGGAAATCGCCAATCCCCGACTCCCATTCTCCCTTCCGACTGACATAAATCACGCTGTCAGTGTTATAATACAGAACCCTACGATCGAGTCTATCAAACAGCTCATACAACTTAAAACGAGCTTGACATGTAGGCGGCCAGGATAACGTTAGTCCTCCCTGACGGTTCGACGAAATCGTCAGTATTCTGCCACTGCACCTCCACCATTTCTTCGTTGACAAAGTTAGTACTCTGAACCTCGGTGTCATCACGCGTCATCATGTCGAGGTATTCAGTCGGGTCCTACAAGTACGAGGTCTTCGCCATATTGGGTCGTTGTCCAAACTTCCCCCAGAAACTGAAGAGAAGGGGAGAAAATGTAACCATTTGTTTTAACACGATTTCAAACAAAACAAGAAATTTGTCCACAGTCCTAACCAAAACGCTGTATAAGTTTTCCAGCAAGACCAAGATGATGCAGTTGTGACACAGCTCTCCTTGCATATTTATAAATCAATGCTGAAGGAGAGTTTCATACGGAAACTGTGTATTGCTTACCTATTAAGCATCACTGAGCTTTGCTTTGGCCCTCAATCCGGGGTTCTTCTTGACCTTGTCCCACTCGAGCCGGATCCCTTCCTTGTCAAAGATATATTGATGTTTCTGCTCGTCAGTCTTACACCAGGAGGGCCAGTTGCTCGCTTCTTGCTACCTCTTGAGGAAAGCATTCACGTAGCCGGCGAAGAGACCACCCTCTTTTGAGTCAGGATCGTACTGGGCTACTTCATCAAAATGCCAGACCTCGTATATTGATATGAGCATGTAGCCTTCGTCTAGCGCCTTCTCCAGCTCCAGAGTGACCCAATCAGGGAGCGTTCTTCTTCGCTGTGTTGACACGGTAACTACTGAAGGGTTTCGGCGCACATGGTGCACAAGGGGAACCTCAGTCGACCCAATGTTTTGTAGTAAATGACGGGGTGATACAGGCCTCTGGGGGAAGTACCTTGCATTTAATCAGCCCCTCGTACTCGCTGACATCGCCAAAATTCTCGGTGATAATGGTGTGACGGCCGATGGGATACCGCCCGTATTTGTTGACGTAGGGGTACAAGGAGGTAAAGTTAACGTATTTGATCTTTTCACCAGTCCCTGCCAAGTAATGCAGTCTAGTATCATTAGCGCGACCTCCGTAGAAAGCATCGCGTGGCACGAGAGGTGTCTGAGTCTCAAGCGAGGACACGAAAGCCTTCATGTCTGAGTTCTGCAAAAGTTCTGTATGGAACTCGCATTCCCATTTTTCGATGTAAGTAAACTCATATTCCGTGATGTACCGACGTTTGTCAATGGTCTTGTAAAGCTCTTCCATCGTGAGGCCGTTCAGGGGTGTTTGGTATCCCGATTCAGGCAAGTATGACCGTATTGGAGACAACCGTGAAATTCGAGTACGGTTTCCAATCCGTTCGACTTGTAGTAACCGTCAATCTTATAGGGACTGATATTTTTCTCACCGCCGTTGGCTACATGCTCAATGTGGTGGCCAGTCTCCTGGGCCATGAGAGCCTTGACCGATTGACGATCGTTAGAAGGATATCCCTGGGGATGGATGATAGCGATGGTATCTGGAGCCAAATACTTGGTCCTGTACACGAGATTACAAGCAGATGCAATTGTAATGTAATGGCGAAACGGGTCTATACCGAGGGTTGAATCGTCGGCAGTCATGTTCATGAAGAGATCTAAAGCTGAGACAGCACCGACGGAGAATGTCGACGTCAGAACGGCAGTATATGACGATTTCTCTTTGAAAGTCGAAGGAGTCATTCTTGTGTTCTTGATACCATTGACCAAAGACCAGTCTGTCTGCCGGCTTCATGGAATTGCGATTGTAATGATGCATGTCGGGAAGGTGATCCAATACAACCTTCTGATTGGCCCAAGTATTAAACAGATAAGAAAGTGCCCTTTCGCCAGTTCCTTCAAAGCGAAAGCACCGGGGAGTTTGGAGAGGGCCGGTTTTAAATAAAAGGTGAAACCTACGATGTGTCGAGGCCAACGGTCAGCAATGTGGCGAAACAGGGTAGCTGCGCAGACTTGTGTTTAGTCTGGGTCATTAATAATTCAGGCGCGTCTAATTCATGCATTAAACATGCGCGCGGCAACCAATCAGAGGCGCGCATTACCTTAGGTCTGGGCGCTAGCTGCGCCCGTGGGTTGCCAGGACTTCTCAAGATAGCAGCGTACTAACAAGAACTCTGTGGAGTTGTGTTGTGTTCTGAGTTTCGAGTGTAAATCTGACGTACGACCGCTTGTGGTTGGGGATCTACCTCAACATGAACTGCTTTAGAGACTACTGTGTCAAAATTGTATTTTCTTCACTTCAGGGTCATCAGGGAAGATCATTAGACCGGTGGCTTCCATGTCGATTGAAATGCCCCTTCCCCATTTCAAATCAGGTCAACGCGGCTGTTTGAAATCGTGTTAAAACAAATGGTTACATTTTCTCCCCTTCTCTTCAGTTTCTGGGGGAAGTTTGGACAACGACCCAATATGGCGAAGACCTCGTACTTGTAGGACCCGACTGAATACCTCGACATGATGACGCGTGATGACACCGAGGTTCAGAGTACTAACTTTGTCAACGAAGAAATGGTGGAGGTGCAGTGGCAGAATACTGACGATTTCGTCGAACCGTCAGGGAGGACTAACGTTATCCTGGCCGCCTACATGTCAAGCTCGTTTTAAGTTGTACGAGCTGTTTGATAGACTCGATCGTAGGGTTCAGGATAAATAATAATGAATAAATCTGCATAAATGTATATACAGAACTCTATGTGTAAATTTAATCCCTCATAAAACAATAAGGAAGGGTTCTTAAAAGGGATCCGAACACCGATGACAGTATTATCGTTGTTTATATAAGATTAAACTTCTCAATACTGAGCAACCGCAAGTTTGGTGTAATCATGGTGAAACATCTGTTGACGTGGTATCGTTTTCAATACTAACGTTGTATCCGTTTTGTTGAATGCAGCGTAAATAATTTCTTGATTTTACATAACTATGTACTCAGTAGGCTTTGTATGTCAAGCACAACTTGTGTGTGTATTTTTAACACAACCAAAAAAGTACAGACGAGAAACAAGTACTATACTTGTATACACCGAAACGTGTGTGTAATGCAGGCGCACATTGGACCTACACTGGGACCTACACTCGACCTGTTCCAAAGTTGTGTCTTTTGGAACGTTCTTAGATTTGGCTTATAGTGAAGCTGCCGTTTAGTAGTTTGACGTTTCAAGTTAAAGTTTGTAGTGTGCTGTTTGTAACACAGGTGACTGATTACTTATTGAATGTTGTAAATGTACCTAAGATGGAGGGTCATTAAAGGGGCCGGGATGTTGTGCAGGCGCACACTGCCAAACTCTATTAGGTTTACCTTTGACCTTGGGTGCATGGTTTTTTCATCTGTAGGCGTTAGATTAATTCAAACACCGTGACGACAGTAGAGAAGAGTTACATGTTTGGGAGAAATAGCCAAATATACCATATGTACACCCATAATTATGCGATCCATGCTTCCTCGTTTGATGTTGTATCAAAATGAAATCTTCCAATAAAAATGTACGTAGTCCCAAACAAAAACGGCTGCCATTAAGTTGCAGAACGTCCGTATGATCATTAAATGTATCCTTGTTTTGATTAGTAGAAGCAGTCACAGTGACTCATGCACGCCAGAAAGGAGTTCTTGATAAAATTTCTATAGTTCGACTTGTTGCATAGTTCCTTAATAGCTATTGTTTTAAAAAATCAATAGGTCTGTAGCTCCACTGGCTATCACATAATTGAATGGACTATTAGTGAGAAAACCAACTATTACATCACGTAGTTCCTTGAATGTTTTTTTTTTTTTTTGGTACTTCATAATTTACAGAATGGAGCCAACCTCCATACAGACGCATGCTATATTGTAATTCCAGGGGTACTTCAGCTAAAGAGGGAGGAATATGATGTATGTATGCATGTAGGTATTCATTGTGTCTATTAATATTCATACATTGTCACACGCGCATGCGTGGTTAAACGCTTGGATTTAAGTGGTTGCAATTAAAAACAGAACTGCAGATCAGAGCAGATTAGCAGACAGATCATGGACTCCCTAATTATTCTACCAACGTGTACATGTACATTGTCTCAACAATAGGGACATAATAAAAGCTGATTCTCCAACCCAGATATTCCAGCAGGTCTCCTGAAAATACACCAGGCTCTGGTTGGGGAAGACGACTCCAGTTGATCTGATTGGCGAATATGGCCAAGACTTTCAAGTTGTTTCTGTTGTTGCCTGCAGGTTCTGCATCCTTCAGTTTATCTGGAATATTGTCTGAATTTGCCAGATGTTGCTCAGCCATTTTTAACCCTCCGCTGCACAGGGCCGATTTTTCCTGTCAACGCTCAAAGGGCGTCATACATGTATCAATTAAATTCACTGCACAGAGCCTACTTTTTACGCTCATTGCACCAAGGTGGTCTTTTTGAGATCATTTCCGTTATAACCACAAACATTTGACACCCCCAACACAATGAAACTACTCAGACAGCTGTCTACAGCCCAGAGACACATAAGAGAGACCGACCATTGATATAAGACAGGCCCAGGTATACCCAGCAAGAAATGAGACCGAGGGGTACCCCCCAACATGTCCAATCCCTATACACATTCCAGACTATGTTACTTAACACATCCCCCCCAAGATGTCTGAAAGGAATTCCCAAGATTCCTGCGAGACAATGACCAACACAAAGCAGGGGGGGTTCTCTGTGTCTCATACCTTGCCGCATATGGGCCCAAGCTTTCTTTGTCAATAATCCCTTATCAGCACGTGGCTTGGATATTTACATACAATCCCCATGCAACTTGGCTGGAGGCGGGCTCTGGAAAAGAATTACGCAGCTCAGGGGAAGTCCCCATGTTAAAAGTGACTAAACTAGGCTGTTCAGCATCTACAGAGATACAAATTAACAGGAGGTTTTTGCATTGGGCCGAATTTTTTTTTAATTACGTAATTAGGAAAAATTGGATCCCAGGTGTATCAAATCTGTTCTACGCAACATGTTGGGCCTAGGTTGTCGGCATTCAGGCAGTAATCGAAGGTGTTTGCTCACCAGTGTGTTGCGATTTTCAACCTCACCAATTTCGTCATTCGTGAAATGGGGCAAATTCTTTACTCAAAACCCCTTCGGTTGCATGTATTCTTGTCCTGTAGTTTGAAGATAATGCATTGTCTGTAGCTTGGCAAGTTCTGCCTTATGGCCTTTTTTATACCTCACTGTCGAGAAATTGAAGTTTGGCCTTCAAAACTGCTGCTTCAGCAGCTCGTGGAACTCGTAGACAAAGTCGAACTTGAAGAAGAATTTGTAACGAGGGAAGTCTTACTTCAGTGGAAGGATCGTGATATTCTCACTCAGATTGTGCAACATACTGTATCAGGCTATGATCCATTCCCAAGGCATGATGTTGTTGCACTGGATTCAGCAGGGTGAATTGCATCAGTAGCTCGACTTGACAGGTCGTTCTCGGGTGTGTCTGCCACGAAGGGTAAGTTCCTGCCCATTCCATTTTTCGTGGCTTGTCAGTGGCTGACATGATGGTGCATGTACCTTGAGTGAGGGAGGTACGTACTGCAACTTAATAGATGTAAGTTTAATGCATTTTAACAATGAAGCTGTTATCAAAATATTTCAAAAAAAATCTTTACATTAAGGCTTAGGCATTAAACGCAGGCAAAGTGAGTAGTATAAAAGAGCCGGTTCTGGATCACACGCCCTTTTCACCCCCTTTTACCCATCACACTAACCGGGGATTTCCACACGCCCTTTTGACCCCTCTCGCTGGCTAAACAACCCGTGACTAGCGCTGGGGATTTCCACTTCACTGACCTTGAACTTTTGACCCCGGCTGGCTAAACAACTCGTGACTGGCACCGGCCTGCACCAGCACTCACTCACAAACAAAAAGGGACTTCCCGTCGCTGGCCCGTTATAAAAAACGAAAAAATAACTAAATAAAAATACATAAAAATAAATGGTAGATAAAACTACGAACGTGAATTGTTATTTTTGCAAAGACACGAGCAATTCTGTCGACTTGATAGATTCGTACGATTGCTCTCGTTGTTTAAATTCCAAAAGTTTACGCAAATGCATCGATTGTAAAGAATGCCACAATTGTCACGAATGTCAAGACTGCGTCAGATGTAAGGACTGCTCCACCAGCGACGATTGTGGTAGATGTATAAATTGCGTGGCTTGTTTTAATTCATACGACTGCAGAAATTCAAATGCCTTGGACAGTTGCGAGGACTGTTACGAGTGTGCCAATTGTATCGAGTGTTTTGGTTGTACCTACTGCACCTGCTGCGTAAATTGTGTCGAGTTGGAAGGAATGGATCACGTGGTGCTCGTAGACGGCAAGCATAAAAAGCTGAGGCACGCGCGAGAGAACGAGTCATTGTCCGATTCAGCTACTAAACTCGACGCAGACTTATACAAAATTGGATTAATTATTAAATATGATGCTGACGTCGAAATTCCACCTGAATAAAAATGAAAAAAATTTTAGAAACCTAATTATAAATAGAACATGTCAACTCAAATATATATCGTCTCAAATGACCACGAACGTCTAAATGCTGGCAACAAAAACTCAAAAATTACCTATGGCCCCTTTGACTCTGAAAACTTAGTCATTTTAAGACCTGCAAAGAATTCTTCTAAGATTCTCTATTCTCACGAGGGGCAACACAAGCGATTGTTGATCAGACTTGAAGACCCTTGTTATGGCGTTAACCCGGTTTACAAATATGGCACTAAGGAACTTCTGGCCAAGATCAAATTTGTTATCAAGTGTCTCCCGATACTGAATCGCTGCTACTACGTATAAATGAGTCAGTTTACAATCATTTTGAAAAGTTAACAGATGGGATCTTGGAAAACTTACCTGCGATTACGCGTAACTCTTTTAAGGTGTCTCAAAAACTAGATGACATACCCGACCAAATTAATTACTTAGTTAAACCGGCTTATACCGATAAAAATAGGATGTACGTTAAGACAGCCTATGACGCCTCTTTGGTAGATAAATCGTTTAAAGAAATTGATCGCTCTCTTTTTGCTAATAAGAAATGCCAAGCGATCTCTTTGATCTCTCCTAAAGATATTTACTACGACGCCCACGGTTCACTTTCTTGCGGCGCGAGTTATATCGGCTATGCTAACGGTTGAAGAGAAACCTTACCTTTTGGACGCCTTTGATTAAAAGTGAGCGAGCGCAGCGAGTGGAGTAATAGTCTCAATTTAACCTCGGTTATCCCGGGGTTAATTTTTTTTTACTTTAAATAAATAAACTCTTATATAAAATGACTGATGCGGAACTTTGCCACTTGCTGAATCTAAAGGAAGTACACATAATTGGGGCAACGAGAAATGTTCAACCGAGGCCACCTTGCGATCACCAAATACTTGAAACGGGTGAAAGATACACGTGTAAACATTGCGGTCAAATTGTTGGGTGGGTTTCTTCGTTCGGAGCCGCAGACGTGGGAGATCGATATTACAAGCATCACGTTTGGAGGAAACCTAAGCCGCCAAAATCGAGAAAAACGTTGCTGAAGTATAATCTGTCTTTTCAAAACGGCGAAGCGGGTGAAATAGAATACAAGTTGAACCAAGTTTTAAACGGTAAAATCTCTCGAGGTAAACCGTTGGAAGCTTTAATTGCGGTCTGTTATCAAGACGTCACTGGGGAAACCGAATCTAAAGTGAAAGATCTATTTCAAGTTTCGGACAAGCACTGGAAAAACGCTATGGAGAAGTTTAACCTCGCCAAACAAGACGTATAAAACGTATATAATAAAATGGAGACACACACGTTTTACTTGACCGAGAGCGAGCAGGCGTTTAGATTGAAAAACGAGATCAACAACACAAAAGGAGACAAAGTAGTCCGAGTAAAGAATATTCAGTTTGAAGCTGGATATTTTAGCGTAACAAACGCTACTGAAATTGAGTGGGATACAAACTTGGACGGTAGGCCAGCGGGGGTACTTGGCGAACGACCGCCCGGTATGCCCTCAGTGGAAAGAACGGATTCATCTCCCAATCCAGAATTAGTACAAACAGCTAAAAACAGATTGATCGAAGCAAATAAAAGAGGCGAGTTAGCGGAAGAAATCAGAATCATCGCTGATGAAATTGAGCAGCTAAACCAAGAAATCGCAGCTTTAGAAGATCAGTTAAACCAAAAACAACCATCAGAAACGCGAGTGCGTTTACATTTTGATCTCGACGATAAAAAAATCAAATCAGCTTCACTGCTCGAGGGGCAAAGACAAGCTTTAGATGAAATATACGAAGGGAATCCACCAACTCGACCTACCACCACCACCAACTCCCCCAGGAGACCCAGAAGAGAATTAACTAAAAGACTTTTTTTGACGGGACTAACTGAACCTATATACGACAGACTTCATTCGCGAAGCTCATCCGAACCATTACCTCAGGATCAAAGAGGAAGCATCGTGGTATCCCCCGGTTATTATGGCATAGACTGGTTTCACTTTTTGTTAAACTCGATACCGGGCGTTTCTTTTAAGGTTCACTCGGAATCTAAACGGGTGACTTTGGCCGTTACGGACCCCAATCTCAAGTTGCGACTAAACAAAGAAGTGTCCAAGCTATTAAACTTACCCAAAATAAAACTTTTACCCAACGTTATTTACGAAGGCAAGTACGATTTAAACCCCTTGAAACTCGCGTTTATTCATTGCGAACAATTAAATACATTTGACAACTTTTATAACGGGCGGACTTCAGACTTGCTGTACGTGATAGCTACCGAGCCTCGCACCCGTAATCACTGTGAAACGCCTAAAAAGTTAATCGACAGGAACATCAGTGAATTGACTTTTTCTGTTAAAAACGACAGAGGTGAGCTCTTGAATAACATCGGCAAAATTTTAATCGAGTTAGACATTTTTTTAAACGCGTAATTATAAAAGTAATAAGATGACGACAAACATATACCCTGATTTAAGTAAAAACCCAGAGTTGACTGAACAAGCGGAGACAAAGGTTTACAGGCTAAGAAAGATCGAAGAAATTAAATCTCAAATCCAAAGAGAACGCGACGCGAGGGAAAATAGTTACAAAAAGATCAAACGACTCTTAACCGCGCTCGGATACGTGGAATATGGAGTAGAAGCACTGGGTGCCACATCGGCAGCCGTAGGCATTCCCGCCATTTTGGGCGTCATTACCGGACCCGTCGGGGTCGTGATGGAAGGCGCTGCTATCAGTGCGTTTGGCGCTTACGCGATTCTAAAGTACGCCTCCCGTAGACTCACCCACAAAACTAAAAAACACGATCAAATTCGAATTTTGGCAGACGCTAAATTAAATACCATCGAAGAATACGTATCTCACGCGATTGAAGACGGTGACATATCCCAGGAAGAATTTGTCCTTATTTTATCCGAGCTGAAAAAGTTTAACGAGATGAAAGAAAAGATCAGATCGCGTACGTCTACAAAATTGGAAGCGAGCAAAGCGAGCGAAACTTCTAAAGAAGAATTTGAACGTCAAGTCAACGAAAGAGCAGAAGCGCTAGCCAACGAACGGGCGGCGGTTTTAAAAAAAGATCTTATGAAAAAACTTGGCGAATGAGTTTAACAAAGTCGGTTGAGTACAAGCGTAGAGGGTACGACCGGAGCGAGTACGAAGAGAATCCACCCACTTATCGAGAAGCGACTATTCCAACGGCACCTGTAAAAGACTGGTAAAGATTATTTTTAAAATTCTTTTAAAATAAATGGGAGGCAATTTTAGTAGTCTAAATATTTTAGTAAACGAAGACAATTCCTTTACAGCCGAGTTTCCAAATTTAACGCACGCGTATAAATTACCAAAAGTAACTACGGATGAAGCGGTCAATAGGTGGTCTGCCGAGGCGATATCGTTTTACCAAAATCAATTTAATTTCGCGGTCTATTGCGCGACGACGGCCTGCGGTGTGGGTTTTGATCTGCTGTCAGACCATAATCCGTATGTCTCGGCTTTATTTAATTTTCACGTGTATTACACCGTACGAAAAATATTTTACGACTGCGTGATGCCCATTCCGAGCGACGACGTATTTGACGCGTTACACAATAATTACGACCATCGGAAGTTTACCGACACGTGTCTTTTATACGGAGTAGACCCGAATAAATCGTACAAACAAACGAGGGACACTTTGTCGAACGGATTAGGCACAGCTTACTACTACGACAATGGATATATACCCGTTCCGGGTAAAAACTACGACGCGTACGACTTACACGTGACCAACGGTAAATACGCGGGATCTACTTACATGGGATTTGGATGGGCGAAGCCACCTAAAGGCTCCGGTCACGCGAGTACATACACAGTTACCTGGATTTCACAGTCGGTCGCGGTTACGTTGGCCTGGTGGGACTTCGTTCCTAAAAAGTCTCGGTTGACTGACGTGGGAATCACCAAGGTAAATGAATCAATTCGAGCTTACGTCTACGCATTACTAGGGGCACAGGCGCAGACCAAGACCAGCGTTTTGGCTACCGGCACCGGATTAGACGCGCGACGGCAATTTATTACGATCGTAGAATCTTTAATTAATTCGGGTCCCGATTTGGAACAGTCGATTGACCAATATCAAGATTCGTTACAGTACGCAAAAACGCCGTTGAACTTCGTAGTTGCCCCAGGTTTGTACCTGGTGCCCTCGGACATGGACTTACGCATCGGTACGTTTGAGGGATACAACAATAATTTACAAGCCGCGACTGAGGATATGAAGACTGGGTACGTACCGAGTTTGAATAACGGAACGAGCAGAGCGAGTACGAGTACTGGCAAAGAGGAATTACCAGAACCGGCAGTGTTACCGAGGAAGCAACCAAAGCCTTTAGACGCCCACAACGAAGAGAAACTATCATTAACCGTTGGAGCCGTTGCAGTGGGTGTTGTCGGGTTTATATTATACAAGGTTTTCACTTAAACGTTTTGAATTAAAGCAAAAAAAAATTCACCCCAAATTTGGGATGAATTTTTATTTATTTTAAAATCTCTTTTTACCCATTCTTTTGCACGTATGTCAAAAGCAGAACACCCGCGCCTACAAACAAGGTCCACACGTGTTCCGCCACCCATCCAACAGCTTTACTCGCCACGTTAAAAATCCAACTCAAAATGCTACCTATGATCCCGGGCAAAGCGTCCAAAGCCTTCAACCCAAGTTTCTTTAATACGTTGGCTAAATTTTGTAATTGTCGTTTGATCCAATCGGTGACCCCGCCTTTGGAAGGAGGAGCAGGCGTTGGTTTAGGTGCGGGTTCAGGCGTTGGTTTAGGATTTCCAACAGCTCTGACGCTGGCCACGATACTACTAACGATGGTGCTCACAGCTAAACCAAAAGCCGCTAAGATGCTCGCGATTGTGACGCCTTGTTCTCTAAATATCGTTCGAATCTTATCACCCAGTGTGTCATCTGAATGTAAAGCGTAACTAATTACTTCTTTTATTCGCGTTATTTGACTTTTGAGTTTACCGTTTAATATGTCTCTTTGAGCTTGTAGTCCTTCGAGTTGATCTTTCAAGTCGCGTAAATGACCCGAATCTTCAGAAGTCTCGAGTCTACTTATTTCTTCTTGAATTTCTGTAATTTTAGCTTCGTTTAATCGTATCTGTCCTCTAATCGTTCGCAATTGTTCGTCTAATCCTAAGAGCTCTCTATGGTTTAATCCTTCTGTTTGAACGTTTGTGTCTTGGGTGAGCTCTTCTACGATTTCACTTACTTGATCTGATATTTGGGGTAACTCTTCCATTGGAATGCTCTCGGGTTGAATAGATTTTAACTTTGATTCAGCTTTTTGCACCGATCTTCCATAATTTTTAAATCCTAATTTGTATCTTATAAAATCTTGCGCTTCACCCGTTCCGGTGTATCCAGCAGCCTTGGCGTTTTGGACGATTGTTTTAAGACCGACGACATAATCTGGATTTCTTTTACTGGTTAATAGCACATCACCGTATTTGCCTTCGCGTTTGTAAAATAAACCTACGCCTTTGCGGTAATCAAACTTTTCATAGTGAAGTACCGACGGTGTATCTTCTCTTCCGGCGAGTTCAAAATATCGGTAAAAGGCTTCTACATTTGGGCGAGTTATGAATACCGCTCTCCCCCGTTCTAAAGGATCATCGGGTAACGTTACCGGCCTTGGGTTTATTTCCAATTTTGACCCAATCGGTTTTATTATTACCGTTCCTCCGTATGGTTCGTCCAATACAGGTTCATTTGGTTCAATCGGTACTGTTCCTATTCTTAGTTCATTAAATGAAGTGTCGGTATCGTCTAATCCAGGCTCAATAAAGGACGTTTCTTGGTCAAGCTCATTTTCTTGATCTTGGTCTTCTAAGAGAGGTGTTTCCTCAAGATCGAATCCCCCTTCTGCCATTTCTTTTATAGTATACGTTTTATATTTTTTTTAAGCGGTGGGTAGGCTAGCGGGTAGAATACCCTGCGCCACCAACCAACCATGGGTAGCCAATGCACCACTGGACAAAGCGGTTAATTTTAATGCATCTTCGGCGGACAACCTATTTAGATCCGGTGGTTTAATTTTAAATAGCTTACTCGATAGCATGGCGTATCCGAGTGAGATTCCTGAAACAACTGCGCCGTGATAAACCGTATTGGCGATTCCGTTTACGTCGATTGATTTAGCGTTACTCATATTTATATATAAAGAACTTTTAAATTGAGGAACTTTTATTCCATATCTAAAATCGGTTCTTGTTTGGGAATACTCGCTTCTTGCTTTGGCTGAATAATTTGTCGAGTGGGTTGTGAACTGCTCGACTTGTTTCTCCAAATTAAGTAGAGAAGAACCCCCGCAACCCCCAAGGAACCGAGTATCAAGCTTCTGTTCTCTGTAACCGTTTTGTAGATCTTGATCTCTTTGTTGCTTTCTTCGCCCGATAGTTCCATCTTAACGAGTTGTTGCTTCATCTTCTTGTTATGTTCCGCTAACTTCTTACCTTGTTCTACAGGCTTTGGATTTTTAGCTTTAGTAACTGACTTAACTACCTTCTGAATTTGGTTGCTCGAGTTCGTTTCGTTGTTTTCCTGTTGCTGATTCACTTCCGTTTCTGTTGACATCCTCTTTTATAATAAGAGAACTTTTGTTGAATTCTAAATGTTTTGTTGTAATTAAAGCTGCTGTAAGTGGAGACAGGTACACTCCATACTCGTAACAGACCTCTGTAAGTAAATGACCCATAGTTTGATTTATAATCGGATCGTCGTTGAGGTCTTTAGTAAGCGCTTCTTCAGACTTTAAGTTGACGTTGAATCCGAGTAGATCGATCGGGGTGGCTATTCCTAGTAGGCGAGAGTACAAACTTAAAATTGAATGACCGAGCGTTCTGACGATTTCTTTGCCAAACTTAACTTCGTAGAGGTTAAACAACTTTTCTTGATCTTTTGGTGGCAGAGCTTCAATTTCTTTGATCGAGTATTCTTTACCTAGGTATTTTTTAGATTCACCCGAGGCAGCTATCGCGCAAAGTCTATCCTTTACGTTTGAGGTTGATTCGTTTGATTCGCTTTTTGAATCGGTGAGTATAGATTTAATATCGTTCATTTAATTATATACGTTTTAAATTTGTTGACCGTTTGTTTGAAGCAAAGGTATTCGTAGGTATAATAAGTTAAATTAGCTGCGATAACTAGCTGGATAAGTAGTTGAACGTATTGTAGCACGGTTATCATTTAATATAAAGCAAATAGAATTTAGCTATAACTGAGTTGACGTAACCCAGTTATAGCAAAAGGTAAGCAAAAGACAACTAAATTTAACTAGTTTTATAGTAGTGGTGTGAGTGCTCGATCTCTAGTTTATCGCTCTTTCTAGCGTTGTTACACTTCAAACAACAAAGCACACAATTTGATTTGATATGCCCGATTCTATTGTCTAGTCGTTCAATAGTGCATAAATCGTCTCTATTATCTATAAATTGCATTTCAACTTTGCAGTCCGGATAAAAACAACGAGGGTAGTCCTCGATTAACCTGCGGCAGAAATCCGTATCAATAAAATTATTAGGGTCAAATCTATCATATTTCTTATCTGATTTTCGAGCGCTGCGAATCCAACCCCGAATCGTTACCTTGATTGGATCTGAACAAATTTTGCAGAGACGTTTTTCTTTTTTGTGCCCGCAAATAGATGTCCCTTCACATTTAGCGCACTGATGTCTTAATCTCCCATGGTCGCAGATACCTGAACCTCCGCAGTCAACGCACTGATGTCTTTGACGTCCGTGGGGGCATTTGCTTCGTTCCTGTCGAGCTCGTACTTTGGCAATGCAATTGTCGCAGTTTAAATTAATTTTACCACTTCTTTGTACAGAGTAGTTCGTTAGGTCCAGGAGACTACGACACATTTTACATTTCTTGTTCTCGATCATATTATTTAACAAACGTAATTAAAATTTTTTCTTCATTTTTATTGAACGAAATAATTTGCGGGTGGTTCTGTATTCAACACCAATTTACTGAACCGAACGTCGCGTAGGTGCCTTTTAATTTCCCCTCTCTTTTCGTCCGGTACTACATCGTTTTCATCCAAACATTGATCAAACGAATTACGATCCTTGCAATGAAATATTGCGGTCCAGGCGGTATTCTCTCTGAAGTCTTTTAAAACGGAATTATACTTTTGCGTAAGTAACCAACACGAATGGAGGTAATGTCGACCCGAGAACGCCATTTTAGACAAAGCGCAAACGGATCCGCTTTTTGACTTCTTTCGATACTTAATAAATTGATCGGCTGCACAATCGTCGATAATAAATAATGTATTTACACCATCGAATATTTTTTGATAAAGTTCTATCGCCTCATTTAGTTCTAGTTTCTCTCGATCTAAATCACAAAGATAAACGTTTTCGCCGGTGTACACCCACAGTCGTTCTAAATACGTTTTATTCTTAAGGAGGGTCGGACAGATAATCACGATAGCTTCAAACGCAAAACGATATTCTGTCTCTAAAAGATTTAAGATCCAGTTGGTCTTCCCGCTGCCAGTTTTGCCCACGATTAAGGCGCAATGGGGATTTCTAAACATCTCGTTCTCGCTACGCTCGTAGCTCGCTCGCTCTGCTCGCTCGTTCATTTTTAATAAATCAAACTTTTAAGATTTCCGTCCTCCACCGTTAGTTGAGAGTCCATCACCAGGAATACGTACATAGTCAGCGGTCCTGTGGTCTCAGCCGTTCGTTCCATCTGTATAGATATGTCCCCGCCTCCACCGAGAGGTCTGCCCGACCCGTGAGCCGAGTTATCGTCAGAACTTCGGAAGTCTAGCCACAAACCGTACTTGTCTTTTAGGTAGTCTGCCATGTCTACTCCCAACAAGGATAAGTCCGAGACGACTCCTCTAGCCAATTCTTTATCCGAGTCTCCGAAATATTTAGTAACTTCGTTCCAGTGTTGATATTCAAACAGACCCTGCGAGTACAATTGATTAGGTCTACCTTCAACCGTCACAATCGTTTTTGTGATGTGCAGATTATAAAACTTTTGCGGGTTCTTGATCGTCGGGTCTTTAAACAGGATCAAAATTCCTTTCAAGCTCTTGATCGTCTGGTCTATGCTAATGTTCCATAGCGTGTCTGACTTGTTTACCGCTTGCTTCTTCCACGAGTGAATCTGGTCGAATAGATAATACATCGTCTTCTTGTTTCTCAAGGTTTGCGCCAAGTCTCGATTGGTAACGACCTCATATTCCAAGGTAAGGTCTGAAATTTGATATTCCGCGGCTGTATCTGACGAATTAACCACTTTGTCGTGATCGTTAAAAACCAGTTGATACGTCAGAGGCTCTTTAAACCACGAAGGATAAAATGGGGTATGGTCCGTCAACATAGGCGTGTCTAGTGGAATCGCGTACCTGTTTTTAAAAGCGTCGGCGATTGCCTTGTCTTTACCGTCGTTTGCGGCGTCATTAGCATCGTCAGCCCCTAGACGTAACTTAGCTATATTTTCTTTCTCTAGTCCAAAATACGCCATATTTTTGGTCTGCGACGGGGGTAACCAATTGTCCTTAAAATTGTGAAATACGTCCGCGTCTCGGTAACTTACGATTTTATTTCCCTGGAGACTTATATTTATTTCCGACACCAGGTTTCTCGCCACGTTGTTATAAACCGTCCTGTTGTCGTCCGAGGCGCCGTCGAGGTCGAGTTTAAAAGCCAACTTTGCCGTGCCGGGTACAATGACGTCATCAGTGCCTAAAGCGGGGAATTTTACGGTCAATGTATTTTTCGCGGCTATAGTGCTCGGGTTGTGCGTAATGGTGACTTCGCGCCGCTCGCCTTTGATCGCGCGAGGAACTTTAAGTCTGCGACTCGGGTTAAGCTTTTTGGTGTACTGTTGCGACATTCTTACTTTTAATATATAGTAGTTTTATTAATACTATTCTTATTTACGATTCTTATTTTATCATTTTAAAAAGAAAAGAAAACACGACTAACGTTAAACCCGCTGCAAAAAACAGATCTTTGTATTTTTCACTTTGGGAATTATCTAACATATGGGCGATTTCAGCATGCATGTCGTCGATCTTTAGCTGAGTTTCTACCTGTTCGGTTTGAATATCGATTAATTTATCTTTAATTTCGGTAATACTCGCTTCGCTCGTTGCTCGCTTCGCTTCGCTTCGCTTCGCTTCGCTCGTTATCCATATTTAATTTAACCTTATTTTAAAAATGGCTAGTGCTTTAATGATGGTTGGAGGAGCAATAGTAAACGCCTTAGCATTCACGGGCTCAAATTTTTTATTTAGCAGTTTATCAAAAAGTAAAGTCGACGAAGAACGAAAGCGACACGACCTCGCGTTAGAACAATTGGCGCAAGCGAAAGAAGAATGGGAACAAAAACGCGTACACATGCTAGACTTTTTGAACGAACGAATGCGACAAGAACGCGCGAGTCAGCAGACATTTGTAAACGTGGACGAAGCCTTACGAGCTTATTCGGAATTGACCGGTAAGAATATTATCCCGTTACCGCCAGAGCCTAAGTTATCCGATTTTTACGAACCTTCCGAAGATCAAAAAATTCGCGAGTTTGTTTGGATTATAGGTGGAACTGCGATAGTCGGGTTACTAGCTTATCGGTACGCTTAACTTTAAAAACTAGTATTTTTAAAATGGACCAAACTTTTAAAAAACTATTTTACAGTCCACAGGGTTACTGGCGAGGAGAAAGTGCTGTCGATCGTCTACACGAAAAAACCGGTGCAGACAAATCGGTCGTCAGAAACTGGCTTAAAAAGCAGGCCGTTTGGCAAATATACTTACCCGCACCACATTACGTACCCAGACCTACAATGTGGCAATCAGAATCGGTCGAACCTAATTACGCGCATCAAATGGACATACTTTATTTACCCTGGGACCGAGTTAAAAGAAAAACATTTAAGTACGCTTTGACCGTGGTAGACGTGGGTTCCCGGTATAAAGAAGCAGAATCGTTGACCAGTAAAACCGCCGAGCAAGTGAGTGAGGCAATAAAGAAGATTTACGAGCGATCACCTCTGACCTGGCCCAAATTCGTAATGGTGGACTCGGGATCTGAATTCAAAGGCGAGTTCAAACGGTTAATGACAAAAAATAAAGTACAAATTCAAGTGGGTGAACCTGGGGTACACAGATCTCAAGGAATCGTGGAAAGGTTTAACCGCACTTTAGCCGAAAGGTTATTTGGCCACCAATACGCTCAAGAAATGTTAAACGTGGGTGTGCGTAACGTAGAATGGGTAGATCGTTTGCCCCAGGTCGTGAAATCGTTAAACGAGGAAAAAACGCGATTAATAGATGCCGTTCCTGCAGAAGCCGTCAAATTAGCGAGCGGAGTGAAACAAGAACCGAGTGCACCTGTAAGAACTACCCAAAGAGAACTTCCTCCAGACGCGGTCGTTAGATACCTCTATTACCCGGGCGAGCAAGAGGGTGGCACCGTCAGAAGGGCAACAGATCCCATCTGGTCCGTGGACGTCTACCAAATTGAAAAGCGAACTAGTCAATTTAAACGAGTGAAAGGAAAACGCGCCAAAACGGGCCCAACATTGTACTACCTATTAAACGGCCCTAATAGGAATTTCGTCAAAGAGGAACTTCAGGTAGTACCCGAGGATACAGAATTACCGAATTAGGTAATTCCCGCCAGCTCACTTCGTTCGCTTATGCCCGTAAGCTAACGTATCGATTCCATTCGGTAATATGTAGCGCTTTGTGTCCAACGGCGACAGACTAAGTTTATTTTGTGAAATGGTGAACACCCGATATTTATCCGATCTAAATAATTGTTGCTTATTGCAATAATGCGTTTTGTCAAATAGGCAGCTTTTATACATCTCGTGGGTCAAGCTTTTCTCAGTTACTACTTTGGAAACCCCTTTCGCCTTCTTTAAAGAAAAGTACTCGCTTCGCTCGTAGCTCGCTTGCGCTCGCTTTTGATCGGTAGTTAAGATTGAATACATTTTTGGCCTGATACAAACGGCTTCTAAAATTGTTTTACCGCCAAACTCGTCTTTCATTTTGCCGATGACTTTCTTATTTTTGACGCTGTAAAGCGGATGACCGATTGGGTAATTACTAAAGTCAAATAAATTACGCTTTTCGTTTAGGTAACCAGTTAAATCGTCGGAGCTTTGCTCGATTTGAACTAATAGAGAATCAGTGTCCGTATAAAGTAAGCGTACCCCCTCACCAAAAGTTGATTTTAGTTCGTTGTAGTAGAAATCATACATCAACGTTTTTGAAATATCGAGAATACTTACACCGCAATAGATTGGCTTATTTAATTTTGTTTTGGTTCGGTACATCTCCATAAACGAAAGCTCACAATCCTCAAATGGCACCGTCGATTTATAATTTGGTTTATAAGTTAATTTTTTGTATTTGGCGGCGTCTTGTTCGTCCCTTAGGAGGTGGCCGTCAATTCGATATCTCACATTTTCCATCGTCTTGCCAAAGACCAAATTGTTCATCAATTTGAAAAAGTCCTTCTCAAAATCATTTTTTGCTTTCTTGCGCAATTTCGTGTTTTTATCTATGTAGCTTTTCATCCACGGCTTTTGGCGGAAACGCAGTACCCGGTGAACTTCTTTGATCCACAACCCTAGTTTGAGATATTTTTGCAATGTACGATAATGACACACATATTTTTCTTTGGTGTCCAAAGTAGCCACTAGTTTGTCTACCGAGGTCACTTGCTCGCCATTACCAATTACATCCTGTTGGTAACTCGAAAACCATTCGTTTGGTACCGACATGTTTTCAGGTGCAAGTGGAAAGTCATTATGTTTGTCATGGTGACGTTCCGGGTAATCTAAAGAGATCTCAAACATGTAACCGTAGTCGTCAGTTAGTCGCAACTCTTGGATGTAATAGTAATTAAATTTTGCTAAGTCTGTTTCCCAGGTAAATTCCCCTACGGGCAAATATTTGCTCATCGCCCAGCCGTATAAATTATTTGCGTCTAGGTACATGATCTGTGACTCTGGCTTATTGGGGTCGTAGCCAGGTAGTTCTGGACTATTAGCCTTTGCATATCGCTTTGCACCCACACTCGAGATACCACCTCTTTTTGCCCTTTCAAAAAACAAGTGCTTGTCGATGTCTGTCAGTAGTTCCAGTTGTATACCCGAATGCTTTAAGAGGGCGTCCCACGACAGGCCTGGCGCCGTATAATAGTTGGCTGCGTCAAGGCCGTAGTTCTTCTTACACACCTTCCGGAAGTTCTCAAATACACCCGCTAACAATAGCACGTCCGTTTCCACGTATAAGTCGTGGTAGTCACCTAAGTTTTGACAGCCAAAGGCTTCCCATACTTTCTCCGCACGAGCATATTCTTGCTGGGTTATCCCTCCCTGCTTCAGAGAGCTATAGAAAGCGTCTACTGGTGGGAGCCGTCTCTCTTGGAACCGATCAAAAGAGTCTATATACTCATAGGGGTAAATTCCCTTTTCCAAGAGTAAATGAGTCCTCCCTTCGGTCGTACCCGCTGCGCTTTTATTATTTTTAAACCTTTCGCAAAGTAAGTTAAAATCATCGGGGGAACAATTTTTAACCAACCGATCTAGCGAAGCCGCCATAAAATGAAAGGAGTCCAAAAATCTGAGTTGGCCAAAAGAAAACGAAATGTAATTTTCAGTATTTTTAGCGATCAACTTGATTGATTTTCCGTAAAATTCGTGAGCGCCTTGCATAATCAAGTGTGCGTCGTATTTCTCCAGGTTATGTAAGATCACCGGAATAGGTGTTTGATCGACCACTATTCTTAACTTGAGATTACAACTAGCGTGCGCTGGGCCTCGGTACCTCCCCGTCACGTGACAATGATCTCTAACCTTTCTAAAATTGTTGATGGGCTTTTTGCAATCTAAACATTTCCACTCTTTGAACTATTTATCTTTGCCTTCGACTTTAACTATACGACAAAACTTGATTTTTTCTTCTTTTGTCTCTGGTGGTTTTGGAATATCACATTGGCAGTGAGATTCACCCGCTTTCGCCCGATCTATCAACTTTTCGCAGATTCAACATCTATTACATTTTTCGTAAATTTTTTGTAACTCGGGTGACCAGATCAACTTCGCTTTGTTTTTAAACGTTTCGTTGATATTCTCTGTTTCCTGAGAAAGTGACCCTACAAAATCAACAGCCGCGTCTTGACCTCTATATGTTTTTCGGCTAGTACAAACTCCATCGCATCTAACGACAGCGTATGAGTATCCACAGGGCTTGTGAATCTGTGTTTTAACCGTATTTGTGTCTGCTGGCGGTAATTTTTCTAAAACAGACTCAAAATCGGCGTAAATGACAAAAGGCGCGTTTTGCTTATTTTTGTAATTTTTGAACTTGAGTATATTTTCACCCTCGGCTGACATTTCAACTTTACATGTAGGAACGTTTAAGCCTTGGCAATCTTCTTTGTGTCTGATTAACTTTTCTTCCGTTTGGAAATGCGACATGCACTTGAAACACCAGTGTTTCTTATGCTCGTGATGATCGATATCACTCGTCAACCGAGAAAAGTTTTTAATCCAACAGTAGTAATTCTCTTCATCTCGGGTAAAATAAAGTAAATTGATCGGTTCTTCTTGACGCTTGCTTTTGTGGAGAATGTAAATACCGTCTTTTTTGGTGTAACCAAACACATTGATCGCCAAGTTATTTTGCGACTCGATACGAGGGATTTGTGAAATCGGTGTTGGAAATCTTATGTTTGTAAAATTTAAACCATCTGATTCTGACCGGTAAGTCGAAGGCCGCTCCTTATTTATTTTATATTTTGGATTTGTTTCTAGCTGACTTTTGACTCCGTCTGAATACAGCTTTAAAGCTGCTCTCAACGTCCATCGGATACATTCTTGATCTTTATTTTGGACGTTTATGATTGCTTTTTTGTCTAACAGTTCCTTAGGCAACGGAATGTAAGAAGAACCCACTGGATTATATTTAACCACGTTGATGTAAAAAGCGACAACTTTGTCAAAGATCCAACCCGAGCCTTTTTGTGTATGGGCCTCCACCTGTTCGATTTGTTCTTCGCGTTGCTTAGCGAGTGCATTTTTAACGCTTGGTTTATTTGTTACTACGTCTTGATCACTCTGAAATGGAAAAGTGCCGTAGTCAATCGTTCCGTCAAGTTTTTCCAATCTAAACTGCACTTTAAGATGTGTTTGTAATTTGTAACTCCCGATTTCTTTGAGTTCGGCTAACGCTGTTTTCTCTATCAACTGCTTGTAAAAATAAAAAAAAATGTATTAGGTCATCTTCATAGAAGCGAGGAATCAATTCCCAATTACGAAAATTATCTTTAAAACGCCTTATACGTTTAATGTCTACTTCCTCGAGTTCTTTAGGTTGTGTATAAGCTTTAATCGCATTGATAAAGTCCTGTTTGCCGTATCTGTCTTTGTTTGCATAAGGAATATTATATTTTTGTACCGTTTTCAACAGCTGCCGATATGACTGACGCCGGAGATATCTAAATTGTTTTTGATCCTCTTTGATAGCGTTTATTAGTTCAAATCGTGTATGGTGTTTATTTTTAGGTGACGGTAATGGGATGTTATACCGCTTGACAAAATCTTCTAAAAACGCCTTCTTAAATCGAGTAAAATGTTTTAGTATTGGTCTGTGTAGAAGGTTGCTCATGTCTCTATTTATATGTAGATCTCTAAAATTTTTATCATTTTTTCTATCGACTTGACTTGACATGTTTTTTATATATAGGTCATTTATTTAAGGCGGTTTGTTTTGCTTTGAACAGAGCCAAGGTCACTAGTTTAGACCGGAAAAGCAAGGGAAAATCCCTTTTTGTTTGTGAGTGAGTGCTGGTGCAGGCCGGTGCCAGTCACGAGTTGTTTAGACAGCCGGGGTCAAAAGTTCAAGGTCAGTGAAGTGGAAATCCCCAGCGCTAGTCACGGGTTGTTTAGCCAGCGAGAGGGGTCAAAAGGGCGTGTGGAAATCCCCGGTTAGTGTGATGGGTAAAAGGGGGTGAAAAGGGCGTGTGATCCAGAACCGGCTCTTTTATACTACTAAGTGCAATTACGCTTACGTCAGTAAATACATACATGAACGTACTTGTACATGTGACATCTTTGATAAGCAAATTGAATGCCAAGAAAATCACACTAGTTCATAAATGTACAACGTAGAGGCACATGAAAGTCTGGAATACAATACAGGGTGTCCTAGAAAACTGAACCCTGAGGAAAGGGGTTAATATGCCCAAACTATGAGATATGATTATAATGTATAAGGATCTCCGAAAAGTAGAAACAGTATTCTTTATAATGATACCTTGATGGTATCCCTCCTGTCATGCATGACTGAACACCATTGTCTTGAAAATGGGACATCCGAACTCAGTTGTAACACTTTGTGTAAACCAGTGAATGAGATTGTTGACCATCTGGGAAAATGTGCGCAAATACCAAGAACATGGGACAAGCCTTAATTTGAATAAGGGTTATTGTTGTTCGGGAAGGAGACGCACAGTGCGAACTCCTGAAAACGCTAATGCAGTTCGACAGCAACTTGTCGAACAGCCAAGGGGAACTTGTTGCAGCAGGAATGGACTTGGACACGCGGAAGGTGTCTGTGCATAATTAACTGTGAATTCGTAACGTGTAAATAATCGATGTGCCCCTGCTATCTTATCCAGGACAAACATGACAGAGTAGTTCCTGGCAGTCCAGTGGCAATGGTATGAGTAGTTCCTAGTAGTCCAATGGCCATTGTATGGGTAGTTCCTAGTAGTCCAATTGCAATGGTATGGGTAGTTCCTAGTAGTCCAATAACTGCTTGACAGGAGTTTTCATTGACAGACTATACTCACAGATGAATTATGCAAGGTAACGTTGTCGCAATTAGGGTGTACCGGTAACGGAAGTATAATTAAAAAGGTAGATTCCTCGAGCACAGCTGTAAAAGTTCCAAAAGGTCCCGACAGAAGCCTTTAATACATATTGTTAATTTTGTTGGCTCCGTGAAGATAGTGATGATGCAGATCAGCATAGACCTAAGTGTAAGCCGTTGGAACATTGTGTGTTCAGTGATTACACTATTAAACCACCAACTAGATTTACCAAATTTAAAATACAAGAAAATGTTTCATCCTTTAATGAACTTTAACAATAACAACCTTGACAATTAATCAAAGGATATGGCCAGTAGTTTTTTTTGAGATCTCAAATAAAAAAAATACAAGTATGCGCGCAGAAGAAAAAACCTCTTAACCGGTTTAGCTGCTGTTCTGACTCTGATAATAGTCAGTGTCCAAACACTAGGGAGGCTTGAGAATCCACCGTTCAGTTAAGTTCAGTGCTGCTGGTGCACAAGTCCCACTTCAAGGATCCCTGCAATCTGCCTGGTGGTTCGTCGTCTGAACTCAGGTACAGGAATCTAGATCTGGTCCACACTAATGGAACTGCACAGCCTTGTGGGAACTCCACACTATACCATAATATTGTTCTACACCAACGATGTAGGTCAACAACCCTTGCAAACACAATCTGAGGGTGTAAACTGAGAGAAGAAACAGAGCACAATAAACAAAAGCACCCTCCAAACTAGTCAGCACTATATCACTCTGCTGAATCAAATGTATTTCTGTGGAGACATAATACTGCATGACTACACACTTATGATATTAGCCGTGTCTGCATATCATTAATGTAACCCTGGTACCCCCATGCACGTATATATGTAAGTCATAGGTGCAGAGTTCTTACCACCACAGGTTGCTATTCTTTTTGCCGTTTGAGGGCGCTATTATAACCAGCCGCGCTAACCCGGAAGTAACAGCGTTATAAGTTGTATTTTGGCCATCTAAGTTTTACGCCAGTTTATATGATTCGTAAGTTCTAACTTTGATAGTGTTACTGTTACATTGTACCCTATATCATTATTGTTCAATGCTAGGGCCTGTTCACACCTTTATGGCATTGTTTACCTGTTGTTTTGCCCTAAGACTCTATCATCGTTGTTGTAGCAATAAACCTATCAACAAACGAGGAGTCAGTTTCTTCATGATAGAGTCGAAATGGTGATCGTCAAGTGCACGGTGCTAGCCTGCACCTTCAAGACCTCCGATGTGTCAGAGCAACTGGCTATTGCACTGCTATTAAACCATGCACTAGCCCACACCCATCCTGCACCCACACTAAAAGGCCCAAAACTGGAGCGGCCCAAGATTGATGTTTGCGTGTCAGTGGGCGGTGGGAGGTCTTCCGTGCTGGTTCAGGAATAGGTGGCGCATCGGCCGCATCGCATTTATTCCAGTGCGCAGGGACTGTGTTGGGTGACGCCATACTGAAAGCGAACCCCAATGCGGCATCCGACACCCTGCCACAACTCCTTGCCACGATGCGTTCCCTTGCAATCATTTCAGTAGCCACCTGTGTCCTACGTACCGACCTGCTCCAGTTACGCCAGGAACGAGATGAAGCATCCCGGGCCTTCTTGGCCAGAGTGCGTGGAAAAGCCGAGCCTTGCGCTATTGCTGCACAGTGTGAATGTGGCAAGAGCGTTGACTACATGGATTACATAGTCCACGATGTCCTTCTTCACGGATAGTACGATCCCGACATCCGCCGTGAAGTACTTGGGGTATCAGATATCCTCAAGAAACCGGTCAATGATGTGATCGCCCTCGTTGAAACCAAAGAAATGGCCCGCAACGCCCTCCCTTCATCTGCCTTGTCCGCTGTATCGTCATTCCGGCGCCAAAAGACTCCGCCCACAACCACTGCGGCAGCGCCATCCCAAGCCGACCGGAACAAGGAGGCGACATGCCCAGGCTGCAAGGGGGTATTTAAGGTCTTCACTGAGGGGCCACGGGGATGGAATTCCAAGCCCCATCGGGTCTGCATCACCTGCTTCAGGGCTAACTGCCGGAGAAAAAGCAAGCCCCGCCCCCACCAGGACCCACCACCCAATTTCCAGGCCTTTGAATCTGGCCCAATATCCCAGATTGCAGCTTTTCAGAACGGTGGCCCTTAACCCCAGAACAAGAGAGTGCGCCAACACCGCAGACGTACTTCACCCACACACAACACCGTCAACAACCCCCACCCACGAGGCGAGACCATCACATCTTTACCAAGGGCGAGTGGAAGCGAGTCCACCTCCGAGACCTCCCCTGAGTCGCGATAACGGTTTAAGTCGACGGGTCAGCCCTGAATGGACAGACCAGCCCGTGCAGAGCTGCAAACACCCAAGCAGAGGTATCCGCGATCGCAGACAAAGGTGCACAATCGGACTTATGGTCACTGGCAAACTTCTTGGCTTGCGGATTCTCCCGCGACGATTTGAACCCTGTTAGCCTCAGCCTTTCAGCTCCCAATCGCTCCCCAATTCCGATTGAAGAGGCATTCTTCGCCAAGCTCGCAACGCACCCTCACAGTGGTGGGACGGCGACATGCCGCTCTGTCGTCTACGTGAGTAGCTCTGCAGAAGCCATGTATCTGTCGGACGAAACGCTACTCAACCTTGGCCTCCTCTCGAATGACTTCCCGTCAATCGATAACGTTCCCAGTGTCAGTGAGCGAGGCCAGGCCCGTGATCCTAGTGACTCGGGCACATCTTGGGATCCTCCACCCACGAACGCCTTGCAATCTATCAACGACAGATGCCGGGCACCTTATATCCTACCGGTCGCCATGTGCTCCTGCCCCCACGCAAACCTTCCCATCACGCCCAACCGAGCTGCCGTTCCCGTGTACGGTGGAAAACAACATACGAATGAAAGCTTGGCTACTCGAGAGATATGGCTCGTCCACATTCAATACCTGCCCCCACCAAGCATTACCATGTATGGACGGACCCCTGGTAGAGATACACATTGATCCCGCAGCCACACCAAAGGTCTGCCACACCCCGGCTAACATCCCTCTGCACTGGCAACAGCAGGTACTCGATGACCTCCGCCACGAGGAAGCCCTTGGTGTCATAGAACGTGTGCCATACGGAGAACCTGTCACATGGTACCATCGCACGGCGCCCCCCAGTTGGTCTTTCTCCGTTGAACAAGTTCTGTAAATGGGAGACATTCGCCACAGAGTCACCCTTCCAGCTCGCTCGTCGTATCCCGAAGGACACATGGAAGTCCGTCACGGATGCCTGGAACGGCTACCATAGTGTCCCCCTGCGGGAATCCGACCGTCACTTGACTACCGTTATCACACCTTTCGGTCGCTGGCGCTACACGAGGGCACCCCAGGGTTTCTTGTCATCAGGAGACAGGTACAATCGCCGCTTTGACACCATACTATCGACCTTCGAACGCAAGGAACGCTGTGTTGACGACACCATCCACTTCGACACCAAACTGGAACAGCACTGGTGGCGGACCATCGACTTGCTCACACGTGTAGGCCAGGCAAGCATCATGCTAAACCCACACAAGTTCCAGTTCGCCGAAACAAGTGTAGATTTTGCCGGATTTAGGGTGTCCGACTCTACTATCGAACCCCTCCCCAAGTACCTTGACGCCATCCGAGACTTCCCTTCCCCATGTTCCACGACGGATCTCAGAAGTTGGTTTGGTCTCGTCAACCAGGTGGCCAACTGTACCCAGCTTCGCGACACGATGGCCCTATTTAAGCCATTCCTCAGCCCACACTGCAAATTCTCATGGACCCCCGAGTTGGAAGAGACTTTCCTGGCGTCCAAGGTAGTCATTGTGGAAGCCATTCGCCAGGGCGTGGAGATTTTCGACATAAGGAGGCGGAACGTGCCTCCGCCCCGACTAGTCGAAGCGTGGCATCGGATACTTCCTCCGCCAGCAACATTGCAGCTGCACATCCGGCATGCCAGACTGCTGCCCAGGGGGGTGGAGGATCACCCTGGCTGGCCCCCGTTTCTTATCCTCGGCGGAGCAACGCTACGCAGCCATTGAGGGGGAAGCTCTGGCCGTTGCCTGGGGTCTCGAACAGTCGCAGTACTTCACCCAAGGGTGCAACAACCTCATCGTGGTCACCGACCACAAGCCACTTGTGAAGATCTTTGGAAACCGCACGCTGGTTGAGATATCCAATTCGCGACTCTTCCGTCTCAAGCAAGGCATCCTCCCATGGCGCTTCGATATCAAGCATATGTCCGGTAAGAGCAACCATACCGCCGACGCAGCATCAAGGCGCCCCTCCCCGTCCAACTTGGCGACCGACTGCCCATTGGAAATGTCAGGCCGTCCCGACGTTGTAGAGTCAGCCTTGATGGCCTCCATCTGCAATGAAGTCCAAGAGCTCGGCTTGGACTCATGGCCCCTCATCGCATAAGAAACAGCAACAGATGCATCCTTTGGCGCCCAACCCCGATGACCCTAATATTGCCAACCCCGGGCCTATTGCCGAGTCTATCTGCGCACACGAGGGCGTCCTGTTATACCAAGATCGCGTTGTGGTCCCGCCGTCCCTTCGCCGTCGTGTCTTACAGACGCTCCACGCAGCCCACCAGGGTACATCCACAATGGAGCAGCGTGCCCGCGCCACTGTCTATTGGCCGGGGATGTCGAGAGACACTCGCGAAACCCGCGAGCGATGTACTGATTGTAACTGGAACGCCCCCAAAAGCCGCCACACCTCCACTACCATCGCCACCACCGGCGTCACCATTTGAGGCGATATTTGCAGACTTCTTTTATCACGGAGGTGGCCACTACCTCATTGTATGTGATCGTCTGTCAGGTTCAGTGGAAGTATACAGCTCAAAGGCAAGCACCAGCCTTGGTGGATTCGCTGGCCTAGTCCACCCCCTTCGGTCATTCTTCACCACATTCGGTGTACCAGAAGAGATCTCGAGCGATGGCGGCCCGGAGTTTACGGCTAACCATACAGAAGACTACCTCCGTCTATGGAGAGTCAGACACCGCTTGTCCTCAGTCGGCTCTCCTCAATCGAACGGCACAGCAGAGGTCGCGGTGAAGACAGCCAAATGTCTGCTGAGGTCCAACACGGGCCCGACCGGTAGCCTCGATCACAACCGCTTCATGCGTGCAATTTTACAGCTACGTAATACACCTGATCCTGACTGCAACCTCTCACCAGCGGAGATAATATTCGGCCGTCCGTTACGAGACACACTCTCCTTCGTCAACCGACTGGACAAATTCTCCAATCCCCACATCCGCCCCCTGTGGCACCAGGCGTGAGAGGCGAAGGAACAAACTCTGCAAACACGGCTCGCTCGTACCACAGAGTCTCTTAAGGCCCACTCACGTCCCCTCCGGCCGTTGGCAATCGATGAGAAAGTCTTCATCCAGAATCAGCAGGGCACCCACCCGAACAAGTGGGACAGATCAGAGTGGTGGTGGAGTCGCCAGGCCACGATCAGTACCAGGTGAAGGTGCATGGATCTGGACGGCTAACACTCCGCAATCGCCGCTTCTTCCGTGCCTATACACCAGCAACTCTATCCATCCCTTGGAACCTGGCGCCATCACCACAGCTTGCAGGCAGTGCCGAGCGATGCCCCTCGCCGTGCCATCAGTCCCCTGTGGATCCCCAATCCCACCTCTGGGAGCTTTCGCAACCAATGAAAGTTTGGCCTAGGAGCGTACCTACCGATGTGCCACCATCACCAGAAGCGATGAGCCCAACCGCAGCCAATGGGAGCCCCCACGGCCAGGACGTCCAAGATGACCCACCAGTTGCTGTCCCTGCGTCCGGACCGCCAGCTCACTCACCACGGCCTTGCCGCGTACGCCGGCCACCCAAACGCTACGAACCAGAGACAGGCCAGTGGATCGAATAACTATAGTCCGTTGACATATGTTCCTTAGCTCCCCAGACTGGGGGGTGCAGAGTTCTTACCACCACAGGTCGCTATTCTCTTTGCCGCTTGAGGGCGCTATTAATAACCAGCCGTGTTAACCCGGAAGTAACAGCGTTATAAGTTGTATTTTGGCCATCTATAGGTTTTACGCCAGTTTTACATGATTTGCAAGTTCTAACTTTGATAGTGTTACTGTTGCATTGTACCCTACATCATTATTGTTCAGTGCTAGGGCATGTTCACACCTTTATGGCATTGTTTATCTGTTGTTTTGCCCAAGGACTCTATCATCGTTGTTGTAGCAATAAACCTATCAACAAACGAGGAGTCAGCTTCTTCAATAGGGACCGAGCACAAAACTCCATGTCAGGTAATACATGTACATAATAATATAACCCAATTTTAGCCGAAAAATTATGGAGAAATCTTAACATGGAAACCCTTAAATCCCCCGCTATGTCAAACAAATTAAGCATTTAGTTACCCTCAATTCTGTTTATAGTAAATATGGCACAATCAACAATAATACTGATTTATGGAGTGTTACATGAAAAGTACATACATGTAAATGCAACTGGTACGTGAAATACATGTAAACGGTCTGCAACTGCACACGTGACTATAACCTCATTGAAATGCACGGTGAATTATTTTCTATTCCCAAATATGATACGCACGTTTACCCTTATTACTGGGTATGCTTTTAAGCTTACCTGAGAGCCACAGGCTTAATCGGATCCAGAATAATTAGCTTTATATTGGCAAAACTTTGGCGTAACTTAAAAAGATGAAATCACACGAAGAACATGGCATCAAGCAAGTGAATGACCGAACAGGCGCGCTGTCCCACTCATCACAAGAGGGCGCTATATCATTTTGCAGCGGGCTACATCTATATCCATTATGGTATGACATAACGCTACGTGGATAAAAAAAATGATTCGTGCATGTAATTATGTGAGAATTGAAATATCTAAGAGTGGGGCAAATACAATATATGTGATACAAATATCCCTACATTTATCCAAACCCATAAAATAATCTCAGTATACCAAAGACGGACACATTATTTATTACGTCCTTGCATCCTCTACAGCTCTACAGTGCCATTCTCGGTTACGTGTGTGTCAAAAATATTAGAAATCCCATTACTTACATTCTTTTTGGGCCGCTGAAAATGACCCAGGGGTATGTTTCTTTCCATTACGCCATTAATAGCAATCTACTCTTGCGGTAACAGGTCAAATAAAGGTCGGTTACGTGTGTGACATCAGACAGGAACATTTTTTACACTAAACGTTATTTTCTAAAAGGTTCAGTAAAGATTAATATTATTGGCATATTAATGGAAATATATGGGCCATTTTCAGATACATTTCTCCATTTAGGCCTACCTTTGACATGTTTTAATGGTTATTGCTTAAGTTACTCCATGGGGCTTGCGCTAAAAATAAACTCCAAAAGGACAGATGGATGCAATTGCCTCACTGTCGGTTGCCTTGAATCTGGTAGAAACGTCACTTTGTGCGTATCACAAAAATAATACATGTGTATAATATGGAGGTAGGGAAATTCCTAAATAAGCGGCATCATATCAAGGGCTGGCCGCTTGTCCAACCATGGTCCAACACAACCACCTCCTTTTTTTTTAAATTTTCCCGCAAGTTCTGTTAATTCGCGACCGTTGGAAGATTGAGGGCGCTGTTCTTTGAAGATATGGGGCAATCAAAATGGCTACTGACAGGGTAGAGGAAGGTGATGATGGACAAACGAAGGTTGCGTGTATCACCACTGCAGATTCAACTCTAAATACTTTGGAAAGAACAACCCTCAATGGGCCTGAAGCAGGTGTGACAGAGAACTTGAAGTGTGGTTGGTTGACTAAGAGATCAAAGCTGTCTCATAAATGGGAGAAGCGCTGGTTTCTGCTGAAGAGCAGCATGCTGTACTACGGGAATGATGCAGAAGTATGAAACGTGTTGTTGGGTTGTTTTCCAACATGGTCGAGGCCTAAATCCTTATTACGCCTATGTCTTGCAGCAGATTATATCAAGTTTTATTCATCTATCAGAATCCCAAGCGAATTTATTTCCAAGGTATAAAGTCACCATTCACTGCCTGACTAACAGCAGCATTCACACCAAGACCAAACAATTTCATTAGGCCTATATCTGTTATGGTTAGGCCCCTATGCCCCAACGGGAACCTCCCCAAGTTAGCCTAGCCTCTATAGAAAACCTCTCAACCATATCCAAGTTTATTTGACACAGTTCATCTAAGACAAGATATTGTAAACAATATGACTTTGGCACATGCTGGGCTTAAGCAGGTAAGTACATGTACGTATGCACACTGGACCACTGTAGTCGGGAAGGTCCGAACTATACTGTAGTGGGGAATGATGGTATAGTTGGGGGTGTAACAGGCCTAACAGAGGCACAAGCAGGACAAACAGAGACTTATGTGTAATGTACATGTAGGCCTAGGCCCTAATCACATACTGGGCCTAGATTTACCAGGCCTTATTTTTTACATGTGTGCTGTTGCTTTTCATGCAGTGAATGTTTTGGGGGCACTTAAAAATTACCATAAAAATGTGTGATGATGCTTTCAGAATGTCAGATTGTTGACTGGATATCGCTGTGAGGCATCATCATCCAGTGTGACTACGTGCTGGTGCTATGCACTTGAGAAGTTAGTTAGGATGAGAAATATTTTCTTAGCAATGTAACATCTGCAGGAGGTACATGTACAAGGTGAGCTTTCCCTATCCTTAGACATGCACATGTACCTGCAGTCGGAATCTGTGTACAACTGTCGCCCCCCCTCTCCCCACACACACACACAACAGCTTCTGTACAGCATCAGTCCCAAGTATAGTGCTGCAGTTGGGCTAACCCAACTGTAGTGAGCAAATTTCTGTAGAGTTCTCAACCTTCTCCAGGTTTGAGTGACTTGCACCTGACAGAATTAATGGAAAACATGCCAACCTGACCTTGAGCCAAGAAAAAGAATTAGATTCTGCTAGTATGTGTAGCAGATGTGTACATAATGTCCGCACATTGTGGCACACGTGCACAGTGTTGGCTAGCTGCAGCATTATAGTTGGGACCTTTGCGATGGACAGATGTTATACTTGGGGTGTAACACAACTACATGTATTAGACTTCGTCTGTGCTAAAAGAATGCGAAGCTGCTCAGCCGTTCTTTAAGTAAACACTGCCTTTTGCAAATCCTCAACAGAATCTGTACAAGAACATTCCACTGAATGGCACCGAAATAGCCGAGGCCGACGTCGATCGCAAGCAGTTTGTGTTCCGACTGAAGCCCAGTGAGAGCCGGAGGACGTACTACCTGCAGGCGGCTTGTCAGGAGGAACTGCAGGAGTGGATGCAGGCCATCTGCTTTGCCAAAGCAGCCAGTCGTCAAGGTGGTGCCTCCCAAGCCTGCTCCATACAGTGACTCTTTGACCTTGGAGTTAAGGCAACCAAGAATTCAGTACAGTGATGGCACAGCAAAGAAGACTGCAGCATCTCCTTTTTTTCCCGAGTTTCATCTTTGAGCTCTGCCTCATATAGATGCAGGAATTTAACAACTTGGATAGCGGCAGATCACTCTACAAACCTACCCCCAAATGATCTAACGCAGACCTACAGCTGATGATGAATTCCACAAGATGATTTTTTTATTTTTTTTTGCATTTCTACTGTTAAAGTGCTGTCACTTTGGAACCTGTACATACACGTCACTACAACTATCTCAAGGGGGATGCGAGGAGGAAGGTCTGGTTGTCGGACTCAACTGATACGTACATACATGTACATATAGGTCATTCTATGAGTTAGGGGTCCAATATTTTCATATGATGCAAGATATGGGGCAGAGAGCACCCCCCACACACAAACACAAACCACCTTTGTGTTGGTCATTGTTTGATTGGAATCTCAGGAATTCTTTACAGACATCTAGGAGGATGTGTCAGGTAACAGTAGTCTAGAGTGTGTTTAGGGATTGGACATGTGGGGGGGGTAGCCATCGGCCCCATATCGTACACAGTATCAATATTTTAGTTGTCCCTGTCTCATCTGACATGGTTTTGTAAACTCAGAGCACATTCTCTAATTTTCAAGTGTGAAGAACTACTGCAGCTTACCGGCCAAACAAACAGAAGTAGTTTGAATTCAATTTCAGTGATATTTCCATGTCAAATTACACAGGCCAGGTGTAAGGGACACAAAAATGTCACACTTTTGGATCCTGAATTTATATAGGTTTTTCAGGTCAAATATCCACCCTTGTACAGTAATCATCAACATAGATCATGTGTCAAGAATATGACGTGGTGTCCAAATGGGTCATTCAGATTTTCACTAGGTACCACCATAGACAAATAGGTAAATCAAATATCCACTGAATGGGTAAAATATCTACATAGAAAAAACAGATGTCCACTAGGGAAACCAAATCTTACATAGCGATTTCAAATTAGTGGATGTTTGAAATGATCATGATTTGAGAGAATACTTTCACCCAAAAATCATCGTGGATATTTTTAAAACCAATTGTTGCTATTAAAGGCCTATTTTATTTCTTTACATTAGTCTTTGAAATGCCTTCCAGGTGAGGTAATTAATGCCCATTTCAAAACTTATTCCAGAACTTTTTTAAGAGAAATTTTATAAAGACATGTTCGCTTCAAGTTAAGGTTTTGACATGGACAAAGATGCCACTTCAATATAGGCCTCACCATAGTTATAGGCATCGTAAAGTTGCTGCTTGTCAGCGTCGGGAATCTTCTGGTACGGCATATTGTGCTTAATTTCTAGACTCTTCAACACGATAGCTAAATAACATTTCCTTGGGACATTTGAATGACCAATGCTGTATTTGATGTACCCGTCAGTGAAATTATGCACCAGTGGTCACTTGGTAATACTACAATTTTCTTCATATGGGTATTTGATTTCCCTATTGACATTTGAATTATCTACACGTATTGTGATGACATAGCTCGGTAGACTTTTGCTCTTGCTTTAGCCTATTGTGTGGACATTTAGTTGGCCTTTTGACATTTGAAATACATGTACCTAATTTGGCAATCAGCCCAATACTGTGGATATTTGACCTAAAACCCCTAATGGCACGTGTACATGTTGGACCACAGCTGCCGCACAACTGGGCCAACGCTGATTATGGTAGTACTAGAGAGCAGCTAATGGTGTGGTTTTTGTATGCATATTGACATTTTTTGGCATTGCCGACTTACATTTTTCAGCTAGGGGTATGGATCAGATATTTGACTTCCTTTGCTGAATTCAGAACTACCAGGCTTCTTTTAATATCAAGATGTAATCATGGTTGCGAAACATAGCATTGTGCATTTTCAGTGCACACTGTCATTTTTCTGTACAGTAATTCAATGAAGCAGGCTCCCTGTACACACAAGTCAAGGTCGCAAAGCTTTTACTTAATTGGCTGATTATGAGTATGAATATTAATGAGGTTGGTTAGGAATGACTCAAATACATGGAATTTGGCTCCCGACTTTGTCATGCACACGCACCGCTGATCGCAAGCTTCCATTGGATGAGCACTCAAGTTGTGCATTACCTTCTGGTTCCATGTTTCCATGTAACTCTGTGCAGTGGGCGTGATTTGAACTAAAGTGACATCACACTTATGAACCAGAAAGTGTCATTCCATTACCAATCTCATCAACCCTAACCCTCCAGGCTATTTTGGCTAGAAACTTTGTGGCAGACACATCAGTTGTCTAAGTGGCTTGTGTCACATCTGAGCCCATTTTATTGTTTAAAATGACAACTTTTATTTTTCTTGCATGTAGAGTTTTATTGAGTACAAAAAAGATTAACAGGTCAACTATCCCAAAGGTCGAATGGCTGTGGAGTCTGTGGTTGCCAGCTCCCACAGGATCTAAGAGTGGCATTGTTTGATGGGGCCAGCTCCAACCTTCTCATCATGGGCACCTGTTTGGTAGCTATTGGTTGCCCAATGCCACAAAGTGCACCAGCCTCAATAAACTATACTTCATCTGGCAGAATCAGGGTCAACATTCACAATACGGGCGTTTCACAATAGTGTGCCACCAAGAGTTTGCAACGTGTTGACCAATCACAATGCGCATTTGGAAAGGGTCGACAAATTTCCTGCGTTATGATTAGCCAACGTGTTGCAAACTCTTGGTGGCGCACTATTGTAAAACAGCTGTATTAGCCGAGTAAAGGAATTTTTTTATGTAAAATGCAACTTGGAGTTGGTGTCAGAAGTACTGTAGTGCATATACAGCAATGCCTCTTTTTCTGTTTACTTGTTAAAATCTCACACACCCTTTCTGACGTGTCAAAATGCATCAAATCGTCGTGTTGTTACCATGAAATTACATGTACATGTAATTGCCCAAAAGCCCATCCAAATTAAGTACCACCATTCTTATGATAATTCTACATTCCAGAAGCCAACCATGACGCCCATGGGGAAAAGCCATGCCTACAAACTACACCATTTGGAGGGTTTTGTTTGAAGTTTAGGTTTTAAGTTTCTACTGTTTTGTCTAAGGTTGGCCTTCTCATTACTAATATTACTTTGTGATTTCCAGGAAAAAAAATTATACCCACGTACAGTGAGGTTTGATAAGCTCACTCCACTTCTGAAGTGTCTGGAGTATTCAGGTGAATAATTGGGGGCAACAATCACTTTTTCTAGAGGAAATATCAACTCAAAGAGAAGCTGCGTGTAGGTGTGCATTGAACATGTCTACATGTAGACATACATGCATGACATTATACAATTTTGTTTTTAAAATTCTTACACATTGAAGTGTTTTTAAAACACATACACATTGAAGTGGCCTTGTAACATATTGTTGAACAAAATGCCTTTTGAAGACATGTATCAGATATTTGAAACATGTAATGTTTAAAATGCATACAAGCTTGCATTTCTTTCTGGGAGGGGGAGTGTTTTTACTAGAAACAAAGAGCTCTGTCGAAAACACCGCTGTGGAAAACGAACTTGTAGATTTGGTGCCAAGTCAGTTCATGTAATTGGGTTGGTGTTTGTTCTCGGCTGCAATCCACAGGGTGTAGAGGGATTTCAACATTTACATGTACAATCTGTTGGCTGTGTCTTAGCCTTGTCCCCAACTTGCAGATGATTGACCATCCAATTTGAGAAGGCGCGACTCCGCCAATGACCTGACATACATGTACGTTATATTAGAGCTGTACTGATGCATTTCAACAGAATTTCGTGGGCAAAACATGCCCACCTAACAATTGGTCGAGTCTGTTGATAATGCACCTGTTTTGTAATCCAATATTCAGCCTGCCTTCAAGTTGAATTGGAAAGAATGTACTGGTAACTCCCTGCTCTGTACCATTTAACTTTACTTAGTACTTGAAATGGACACAGCGAGACAACGTTGCCCACTGTGTTTTCTATTCAGACAACCTGTGTGCTGTCTGGACATTTTATTCACATACTTCAACCTTCCAACTCTTACATTGAACTGTCATTGGAGAGTTACAAATGTCCAGCTTTTAACTACATACGCATGTAAATGTAGTAAACCCAAGTCTCCACTTAATAACTTTATGACGTGTGTGGCTTACGTAGAGCGTGTCACAAAGCAAACCAACCACAGATGGTGTGTAAGATGTTGATAAATGACCACAGAATGTCACCATGTACAAGTAAGTGCAAGGCAGATATGATGCTGCAGATAACTGACATTGCTTCAAGCTACGACAGTAAAGAAACGATCTTAAATGAAGCTTCACTTTTTTCCCAAACAGAAATGGTACTTAAAATAAGTGTGAAATGAAATAGTGATGTTTGATTTTCATTGTGTATTGATATGCATTTTACACAAGTAAAACACCAACTCAACTACTGTAGGTGATATTATAAAGTGTATTTTATGTGTACGTGCCTCAAAGACGAATATTGAAATAAATTATTACAGTGTGCAATTTTCAAGTACTGTGTGGATATCAGATGAGTGCAGTATTTCCTGGCGTTTTTGTATCTGATTGAAATGAATCCTAACACTGGCACTGTGGTCTGCTCTTCAGTATTTAATGTAATGTTGTATCAAGTCGATCACAAGTCATCCAGTCTCGGGCCAAATCGCAAGTCATTCAAATGAATTGTGATCAAAGCATTCCTTTGTTACTGTTCACCCTGTTACTTGTGACTGGTCTTGTGACAGATCCAGTGACAGGATTCGTAAAGGGACTTCCGATGGACTAGACAGTGATTTAGGTGCTTTACCATTTGTGGTTGGCATGGTCGGAGAGAAATTCTGCTTGAGGTGGCCTGGACTGGACTCGAACCCAGGACTCCCTGTTTATTACTGCAGGCATCTCACTGAATGTCCTCCCAAACAACCAGCATTCATAGCAAGCATGCAAACTGAGAAAAAAGGATTCTGTAGGAGGGTCACTGTATAAAGGACATTCCAACAACAAAATGAATTTCGGTTTTAACATCAAATACCAATGTGGAGCTAAACTAGTGTACTGCCAATATGACTCAAACTATGTGCAGAGTGCAGTTTGGGGTGAAATGGCTTGCTCAAGGACTCAGTACAGTCATGTACTTGGTCAGAAGCAGTGACTTGATGAGCCTCTAACCCCCCTTCCATCCTCAGAGGATGGGGTGCGCTTGATGGCACGGTCCACCTCAATAGATGTCGTCGCGACCATGGCTGTTTGGAATCCTGCCTTCTCAGTACCTGGGGAAGTTGGGATCAATGTGGCAAGTCCATGCAACCAGTCCCCCTACAATGTCCCGGATTACTGCTGAAGAGGAGCCCAGCTTCTCTTGTAATATCTTCACGGCAATCTGCGAGTCGTTGCCCTGCCGGCAAACCACCAACACTACGAAAGAGAAGCATGGGAAGGAAAGATTTCAAAATGATCATCAGGCACAAGCCATTTGCACAGAAATCATAACATGTATGTCACACTTAAGGTCAGATCATACATGGTGCAAAAGCAAACGCCAATGCAAAATTGTGACACAGATCAAATATCTGTGCTGCAAATTCACGAAAGCTGAACACATTTCACATTTCGCTGCAATGTTTGCAATATCAAATTTGCTTCGCTTATGCATTTTCCTAAAATCTACACTGGCCTTTACTCCGAGTATCTTTGATATCAAGCTGTGTCTTAAATGGACACTGCTGTCTATGGCTGTGGCTACTCATCCTGGTTTGCTTATGGCAAAACAGAAGCTGTAGCCCCAAAGAACCACTTTCAGACATGGCCTGAGATCAAGGTGGTAGACTGCACACTGAAAATGCAAATAAAATAATCTGTAACCATTGTTTCAAGACCGCAAGTGAGAAGTTAGCACTTAAAAGCAACGTTCCAACAACATGTATTTCTGATTTACCAAAATAATCAGTTAAGTTTGCTGAAAGGATGCAATCTTACCTTGAGATTTGCTCCCACTATTTGTTCTCTTAGCCACCTCTCTTCTGATGAGAGCTAGAGGCTCCGACTTGCCCACTTCATCAATAGGAATATCTGGGATGAGCTACATTAAGAATTATAAGAAACTTGAGAAAAATTGAAGGACAAAACTTGTGTCGTCACATCATTTGGGCTATCTTGTCCATCCTGAAGTTTGCAATGATAATATACAGGTAACCACAACAATGTGAAACATTAAGAAAGTAGACTCCAACAACATTAATTTCTGGTTTGGGCTTTGAACCGCATCCTTGTTAGAGAGATTTTCCTTCATAACCCTCACAAAGAAATAGTAAACAGGCACCTGTGAGGGTCTCTGTGTTTGTCTGTCCATGCTTGCCCATCTAGAGATCCCAATTTGAGCAATGCCATGCATGCAATTCAGGGTTAGGCCATGCCAAATATTTATTCTCTGACAAAATGCTTGTGGATAGTTTTATTTCTGACAATATTCTAAAATATGTGACCAGCTCCACAAAAATGGGTATTTTTTCCAAAATGAGTTACATACACATCTGAATCGGTTACATTATAAGCTTTAATTTGGTGTAGGTTTGACCCTGTGGCATTTTGCAATTCAGAGATATGCTGATTTTTGCATAATCATATTCAGAAGTGCTTTCAGAGATAGAGCCCTTTAAACACAGGAATTGGAAAAAAGAAATCAGCCAAGAAGAAAGTCTCTTGAATATCCATAGCAACAGTTAGGTTTCTGGTATGAAATGTGAAAGCATTGATATAATATAGAAGTAAAACCAAAAAGTCAAAATCACCCTCTCCACATAGAAAAGCCCTTAGCGTGAAATCGCACGGCGTCCCTTAATACCCTTTTTCACAGAACGGGTCACATATGCAGTCTATCAACTCCAAAAGGATTAACTGTTTCACACAAGCCACTATTTACATTATACTGGTTTTGTTAAGTCATTACATGTTTCTGGCAGAGCAACCAGAACCAGAAGACACTGCTGAGATAAAAAATGTGCAGTTTTGCACATTACTGCAACTACTGGTATTTTTGTTTCTTATTTCCTCCATCATAAATAGTCAATTAGTTGACTGTTCATGAAACTGAAATTCTTATTATCAAAAATTGACTTCTTAGTTGTCCTGGCTTGTCGGTTATAGTACCTAGAACTAAACGTTTTCTAGCCCCAGTCTTTTGAAAAAAAATGTTTGGATAGACAGCTTTCTTGCAACCAATTGTGCACAGTAAAGGATACTGGTGAAATGAGGCAGATGGCAGATCTCGAATTCCACTGCTGGTCTGACGTCGAGGAAGACAGAAGACTTGACTGGCTCGTCCTCTTGGAGTATTGAGGACAGGCTGTGGACACCGATTCTGTCGTCAGGAGGCAGAAGATGGAGACTCATACACTGCCAAACAAGATTGGAAGAACGAAACAACTGAAACAAGCTAGCACCCGGGAGCCCAGGCGAAACAAGCCTGATGTATGCATCATTAGCAAAGTCATCCATTTTTGACAGCTCAAGGCAAGTTTGAGCACAAACTAAACATTGAGGCTGGCGTTTACTTCCTTTACATGTACTCCCCTACAGGTGAAAAACCTGAGGGCCAGTGGACGAGTGTCACCTATCCCCCTAACCAATCCAAAAGATTTTGAAATGAAACAACCTACACTGTATAGACAAGCTACAGGCTGTTGCTTTTAGAGCCCCTTGGAAAATGTGTGCATCCCCAGGCTAGCTTACACGCCACTGGGTCTTCAAGGAAGCGATTCACAAAAATTTCAAATCATTCTGAGTTTTTTTTTTACCTTGTCTGTAGCACTTGCTCCACAGAATGCTTCATAATCAACAAGTCTTGTGACCGAAGGCTGTGTGCCACAAATGTTGCAGCTGGGCTGTCTGGGACGCAACTTGATGGTGCGGAGGCTACCATCCAATGCATCAACGAGGAGAAGCTTCTGGCTGAAGGAAGCTGATGACGAGGGAAACAAGTTAGACAGGTCAATACTTGACAAAATGTCCCAAATCTACATGGAGTATTGAAGAGTGACGTCATTCTGAACCAGGAAGTGAAGTGCAAAGTAACAGAATACATGTAGGCATGCGTGTTGGTTCAAGCACTGGTTCTCATGTTGATGCCTTTTGCATGCATACTTGTGCGGATGGCGTTTCATTTCGGTATACTAGAGGAGTTGATCTTTCCTTGAGAATGCTAAATTACCAAATATCTTGTGCTCTCACCAGGGATGCTTCACCAACTCAAAATTTGGTCTTGAGCTCAGCAGCAATAATTACAGGGAGTGCCCTGTTGGATGAATAACATTGCCATAATATACCTTTTAAACCTACTGCAATTTTCAATGCCTCCAGTGCCTGAAAGCAGCCAATAATCCCAGGAACTGTGTGAAAACAAAAACGAGCATACAGTTGGAGTTAAATTATTACAAGTTTCTAAAAATCATTCTGATCAAACAAGAACTTGACCTCTAACTCCAATAAAACACCACAAACCTAAGAGCTCCGCGTATCAGTGTTCACAAAAATGTGATCACACTTTCAAAAGGATGCAAGATTGAGTGATGTAGATCAAACTTCGAAGCTGAACATTCTTAAAACTTTATCAGTAGCAGGCAAACCACCAGCACACATCCGGAAGACTTTCTTATGGAAAACTCAATCTTATGTTTATTATTTAATTGGGGTTCGAGGTAGGAATCGCTCAATCATTTTAGATCTGTTTGCACAATTCAATGGGGACTTGAACAAGAATATACAGAACAACCACTGTGTCTGAAATTTCAATTAAAACAAAAATCATCTGAATAACTGTCTCAAGGATTTGAAAGCAGGGTGAAGGGAAGGAGGAAATATCAGGCTTGTGGTCTTTTAAACTGCTTTTGAGGACTTAAAGGATCTGGGACTTTTCCAGATTTTGACCACTGAGAACCTGTGAATTATTTTATTTACCGACGCCCAGAACACCTCCAGAGGAGCAGTTTGTGACCGTCTCAGGGGGCGGCGGTTTGGGATACAGACACCTGTAGCACGGCCCACCTTCATAGTTGTACACAGTGAGCTGAAAAAAAAATGACAAATTTTCTGAAGTATCAGTACTTCATTTTCTCCTTTCTACTTTTCTTGCTTACATATTTACACTGTCACAAAATATGACAATAAATCAAAATGCTGTAATGGTAGGGAAAACCTCAATAAACTTTCACTCTAATCTCGTAAGTACCAGACTGTGAGAAGCTACGTGTACATGTACCATTTAATGACAATGAACGATTGCATTTTCACTGTCAGCTGCATTCACTTCTTTGCTTGGGGGAGGGCAGTGAGCCCACCTTAATTACAGAAAACAAGTCCATGAAGTGCCCCTCATTCCCCCCAAGAAATTGGCCAATCCACTTGAGCTTATGACCAAAACAGTTTCAATATTGCTGGAAAAAAATGAATCTGGCATCAAGTTAAAAACAAAAATTGTAAGGCTCAGGTTCAAAAGACATTTCAATTTTCCCAAAGTACTGAACACAGGAAAACTTACCACACTTCCAAGGCAATTACTAGAAACTAGATTCTTTCCATTTAACAAGTCATCAAATATCTTCAAACTCCCTTTAACTCCCAGCCCCCCAAAAAACTAAAAAACTTAGGCTCCCCCCAAATAAACATTCTGGTCCAAACTTCTGTGCACCTTACCTGTCCTTCAAACCTGAGAGCACTACCAGAAACCAGTGGTTTCCCTCCCAAGATGCAGGCATCATTGAGGAGGTATCGAGTTGCAACGTTATCAGTGCAGTCCAGCACTATGTCATATGTGACCACAAAGTATTAAGGATAAACATGTTTTGAATGGCCCTTGCTCTGCGTAAACGTAGCAAAGCATCGGTTCTGTACAAAAAACTAGAACTGGACCAAAAAGCTGAACAGAGAAGTGACTAACTGTCCAAATATTTGAGCTCTAAAAAGCCTGACCAACCTACTAACAAAATAAACCAACCAAACCTATGAAGAAATCCAGCCAGCCGACCCACCAGTCATATCAATCAACCAACCTCTTATAGCACAGCCACACTCCCAATCATGATCAGATAGTACCTAAAAGGTCCAAGGTTTTGCTTTATAAATACATTTATATACTTGCAATCTATAAAGGATATTTGTTAATGACATCCATGGCATTTCTACTGTCCAACTGCATGTGGTAAGGCACACACCAAACCGAGGAATTTAATCTGAAACACAAACACCTTGCTTCAAATGGAAACGAACAAACAAAAATGCACTGGCCTGTATAGATTAAGCAACAAAACAAAATCAAATCCACTTAGAGCAATTTTTGAATGATCATCTACATCAACTGCAATTACAAGTCTGTGTAAACATCTGGTACAACATACATTAATCTATTGCATTATTTCCATGCATAGTTGTAGACTTGAGTCACTTGACTTGGACTGGTGTTACTATTTTTGTGACTCGTGACTTGACTTGTAACTTTCAGTTTTTGACTTGTGACTTAACTTGGACTTGCAAAAAAGACTTGTGACTTGACTTGGACTTGCACATTATGACTTGTTACCAATGCAAGTCAGAAAACAATTCAATCGAACCATTACAATTACATTATGTGACTATGTCTGAATTACTTGGCTGTTGTGATCTAGCACATTCGTTCTTGAGTTCTTACGTTTTTCATTGTTTTTTTCTAACTTTCCAGGACAGCCAATCAAGAGCTTTGTTTGAGCCTTAAATTGAATTATTCATATCAGTTCATGACATCACTCAACCTAGAACTGAAAATATAATGGCGTCCTGATATCTAAAGCCGATGATTTCTATGCTGGTACTTGGCAAAGTCCTCACACTGGGATATCACGCCAAGGACACGCATACACGTAAGACCGATGAATATCTAGTATGTACTGAGGGTGGTATTGAACTGAGAGATTGAAGCAGAGGTGACTGATGCATGAAGGTTATTCAAAGAAGGAATTGTTCTCAGAAACAAGGAGTGTTTGTAAACATTGGTACAAAAAAATATTAGGCGATACTCGAACTCATTATGGCCATGTACTGTTCCAAGGACAGCTGGGGTTAGGATATTATGAGATATTAAGAGATGGTAACTGGCTGTGGGGGGATAGGATAACATACAGTAAAAGTTCCACGTAAAATGCCGCACTTATGTGGTTGTAAGATACCTTCAAGATTCATTAACCCTAACACCCCTCAGTCCTCCAACAGGTGAAGGATTGAGGAGTGTTAGGGTTAATAGATTAATTTATAACAACTACCCATATTAAGATATTTGTTGAGCATTCATCCGGTAAATTTCTAGTCTGGGAGAAATGGGCTAAATTCCCGATATCAAAGCAAACAGAGACATCATACTTCGTGACCATATGTGAAGGCGACAATGTGCAACTCAGAAAAATTAAAAATGGTTAGGTTTTTTTGTGTATCGCAAGTTTTTGGCTACTGCTCTAAACTATAGGAGGATTTTTGTGAGTGCTCAACTCAAAACATCTTTTAAAAAATGTTAAACAATGATCTTGGAGGATGTTTGAATTTGAAATCGTCTTGAAAGTGAAGCATGTTGACAGTTATTTGCATAACTTCCACCAATCGTCACTCAAGTGATATGAATAATGCATATCCTACAATTATTACCATAGTCTGTTGCCGCCCCTCATCAAACAAAATATCCAAAATCTTCCTGTGTGGTTCATGTCACGTATCGTGGAATAACTATTGCAGGTCTTGGAACCAATACTAAGCTGTGGCTTGAAATCACACATCATGCGACTTGACTTGTACTTAGACAAAAAGACCTGTGACTTGCTTGTGCTTGGACCGAATCGACTTGTGACTTGACGTGACCTGTCATCAAGGGACTTGTGACTTGACTTGTGATTTGACTTATGACTGGAGCAAATGACTTGTGACTTGGCTTAGACTTACAAAAGTTGACTTGTTACCAGCTCTGTTTCTATGTGACCCAGAAACCTGTATCTGCAGAAATTTCCTGGATAAAGCCAATCCAGGCTAGTTGACACATGATGTAAGAATGACTGGATTTAACTGCAACTACCCAGCCCTACTGAATTTCTTGTACATCAGTCCAGGCAATATATGTCCACTTCACAAGTCAACTTTGCCCCATTGAACTTGAATGCCTTTTTTTTCAAACGGTTTAAAACCGCCCAATTAGAGTTTGCTGCATCATTAAATACCAAGTCCAAATATTTCAAATAAACAATAAAGCTCATGTTTGTAAATGTAAGTGTACTTCCTTGTTTTAATGTCCAAGTAAATTACCCATAGGGAGAGGAAGGCAAACTACACGTACATGTACAAAGTGTTCCCCAATGACTTTCTATAGGACTTCAGCCTTCTGACATTCTTTGGTATTACAAAGGCAAAAGAAGTGGCCAACGTAACAGCTCAGCTGTGTCATATGTTACCGCTACACACAACAGCAACCAAACACCAGTCATCTGGGAACCTTTCAATCCTTTACCTTGAAACACTGGACGAGACTGAGGCTGACTTGGGTTGTCCTACTCCGGCCTCTGTGTGTAGCACCTGCCGATGAAGATTATTAAGCTCCACTGCATCGTAGTCAACAATGCCTAGCTGGCCTGAAGAAAACAGAGGCAAGAAGACTGATGAACAGGTCTGAAAACTTCTGTGAGTCATGAAAGCTTACCTTCTATAACTTTGATCCCAGATGTGGGGGGGGTAAACAGCA